>NC_134837.1:236840057-237143087 GCF_004210375.1 Tachypleus tridentatus | reverse complement strand
TAATGGAAACATGTTTTCGATAGTGCATAATATCCATTCCTACAAGACAGTGTATTTATTTTTTGAAAAAAGAAACAATTATGAACTCCTAACCTTCTCATTACAACTGATAATTTATTTTGCATTATTACAATAATCTGCTATAAGATTACAGACATCAGTTATACACAGTTACCATGACATAATCTATTTACCATTTGCTATGTCAAAAGCTAATTTGCTGTTTCTTTCTTCAGACCGTAAATTTATTAAATCCTGGAAGAGAACTTAGGTAAAAATTTGAACTCAAGCAAAATATTTCAATGGTTAATACCGCACTACTACTAGACACATATATTAATAATAACAAAAGAATCTTAATGTCAGTTTAAATTGTTCCATGCCAGAGTTTTCTTTGGGGCAAATAGAATAACCTGAAAACTGAGAGGTGATATACGAAAGAAAAAACAAAACAAAACAAATGTTATAAGCATAGTGTTTGTTTGTTTGTGAGTAAGTAAAACTCTCTAGAAATTAGATCGTAAAGTTCTCGACCAATGATAAAAAATTAAGCGGCTTTAATATGATCTATTCGCTGGGACGACTGTGTTGTTACAGGAAAGATAGCATGATGAATAAATTGTATAGATTGTCGTTATGGTTAGCAGCTTCAGTCCTATATACGATCATAAAGACTAATTATAAACAAGTAATAAAACCATTTTGTAAACGTAAAATCATGTAGGGATAGCAGGTGCGAAAAATAATGCAAACGAGAATATAGGATTTATATAGTTATAAACAGATCGTTTCTACATGACTTTCGATATTTAAAGTTAATGTTACATTGTAAAATGCAAGAGTAGAAAATGGTTACGATGTCAGTCAGTTCGATCGACATCGTAGTGAGTATCTGTAATAATCAAGACGTATTGAAAAGATATCTCAAATGAAACAACAAGAAGAAAGATGAACAATTTGGTGGGTTTGTCACTTTCTGGTTGAGCATATTAGCAATAGTTTTTGCTTTGTTTTTTGATGTGTTGGGTAAAGAAACAAATGAAAGTGAGCGGCAATCATATTTTAAAGTAAAACTTTCTTACTGTTTTTTTTTAGCATGCATATTTGTATCATGCCTATTGAGTGCCTAGGCCAATCTTACACAATAGAATCCAACTCTCTATGATTATAACTCCTTTTACGAAATGACAATAATTGATTTTTAGTAAAAAAGGTAAATAATTAATAATGAGGCCTAGGCTACTAACCACGAAGATAACTAATATCCGATCGCTACAACCTTACAGTAAATACTTATATCGCCCCCCTCAATGGGTAAGCGATAAGTGTATAGAGTGACAATGCTTTGCGCTAAAAATACGAACGAACAGAAAAATATGTATATCGCATACATTTATATAAAACTGTTAATACACCTTGAATTGGTCTGCAACGCTTTCGGAAATTATAATGCTAACGTTGCTTTACTTGAAAAGCTGTATTAAATAATGACATTTTTCAGAACTGCTGTAAAGCGTTTACTTGTTTGTTTAAGTATAAAGATTCACGTTGTCGATGATGCGTTTCGCTTATAGATCCCATCAGACTGGCTGTTAATGGATATATTAGAACCTGCATGGTTAAAATATTGGTATTTTCTATTTTTATTAAAAAAACTCTAAGAAAATGAATAAAGAATCTATTGTTTAAAATGCAATAGGTTGTATGTCTTACGAGGAGTACAGTAAAGTAACACAAAACTTCAGTTGCTCAGAAATGGTGTTCACACCATAACAATTGTTTTTGTGATAAATGTGGCTGAATATAATTACTCACTACTTTTCTTGAAAAACTTCAAACAGCTAATTAAAGAATGTCGTGTTAAAATCTAATAGATCTCACATTACAATCAAATCAAATAAATAATTATAACATGCTTACAAGAAACGTTCACATCAGATCGTTTAGTTAACATAAATAAATATTCGACCTTAACATAAATAATGGACTTCTCAATACTTTCTTACTTATGTTCATTGGAATCTATTCTCCTTTGAAATGCAATTGATAGCTATTGTTGCAGAATAATACTTAGAAAGGTTTAAAATGAAACTAGTGTATATTCACTGCTACCCCACCATGTATACTAATACAATTCATTCTGCTCTTTGTTCAACACCCAGATCATTTGGTCATTTGTATTTTAGACTTGTTATCCCTGAAGAACATTGCTTGTTTTCTGCAGTCTGTCGTATTCTGCGCTTCTTTGTTTTATTCTGTAACTCGTTTTTCATTACTTAGTATGGAGTGACCTAAGCCTCACCTATATACAAGTGTTATATTCATACCGTGATTACGCGAAGCTAATTAATGGATTCCTGAGTGCCCCTTAGCTCAGCCAACCTTAAGTTCTTGAGTGAAAAGCTCATTGTGGCTGAAGACGCACAGATACACATTAAAAGTAAATTCCTTCTAGTAAAAAACGTCAAAATCAAACCTGTTGCCCAAGGCAATACTTTAAACGCATTTCTTGGTTATGTTTAAGCCAGTGCTAAATTCAAGTCACATTTTGTTAGTCACGCTGATCTTCTAATATTTTCAGAAGCCTTGACTTTACATTACTTTACTGTCAGTATTATGTTTCCACAACACGTATGGTTGTTCTATGGCCAATTACACTACGTTTATTTGGGCTAAAGCTATTTCAAAACACCTACTAGTAAGCTATGTTTTTTTTATTTAACTGGGTTAGTAATTATCATGTACTTAAAGTTGTTGCTTTCCTTAAACTATTTAATTTCTTAAATAAAACTGAAGATACTTTGATGTAGTAATTACATACCGATTTGACATATTAAAGAATATACCGTATTAACATTTTATATCAGCTGACGGAAGGAATCAAACGTGTCAACGTTGGTTTTAATGAAGAACGTATACATCCACTCTAACTTGTACAATGTATTTTCTTTTGTTTAGTTGGATATTATGAGAAATCTGAGATGTTTGTAATATACAGTTAAAATACAGTTCATAAATGTATCTCTAATACAAAGTATAGCCACATTCCAATTTGTATAGTGGGTGGCAGTGATCAATATTTCAGGACGTGTGTTTTAAACTAGTATTCTGGGTTACACCTGTGTTGTCTCCAGTAAAAAGACACGTTAAATTTTCTTTAGGAGAGATCATTGTTTCTCAGCTCTATTTGTCAGGCGAGTGTTCTTCATGGTTCATAACAAAGGTAATATGTGCACTTTTTAGACATTTCGAGTACTTAAAAAAAATGACTTAGCGTAAACAGCTCGTGACTCTCTTGGAAATTTGCAAAAGAACCACCTTTTAACAAACACTAAGAGAAGAACCTGAGGTTCTAGACATTTTGGATTCACGTTTATAATAATATAAGTTTCTTTACTGCAGTCCAAATGTCGCTTGATTAGAGGTTATTTTGTTAACATAGGCTGTTAGTTGGTTGGTATTTAAGCACAAAGTAACACAATGGGCTAACTGTGCTCAGCCCACTAGGGGTATCGAAATATTGATTGTAGTGTTGTAAGTCTGCAGATATATTGTGTCACTGGAGACAACATAAGCTGACCCTCACAACAAAGATTACTTTTTAAGCATAATTTTCAGGACATTGTGTATCAAGGATGAAATATAACATCTAACTTATTTAAAAAGGAGAAGGATATACGAAGACTAACCAAACATTTATTTAGCATCAGTCCCACTGGGAAAGTCAAATAACTAAGAAAAAATAAGATTAACTTGTTCTCGATGACAAACCGAGAAACTTTCGGTTGCAAACTCTCTCTTTGTTAACCTGAAGATGACCTAAGAAGATCGAAACGTTGTTCTCTGCTTTATCAGTAAAAATGTTAATACCCATACCAGCTGTTCTGAGATACATAAGATTAACTTGTTCAAAACATCGGTTTACTTCAAAGAACGACCATAATCTGAGGGTTGCAGGTTTAAACCCCCGTCGCAACAAACATGTTCGCCCTATCTGCCGTGGGGGCGTTATAATGTGACGTTCAATCCCACTATTAGTTGGTAAAAAAGTAGCCCAAGAGTTGGCGGTGGATGGTGATGACTAGTTACCTTCCATCTAGTCTTACACTGCAAAATTAGGGACGGCTAACGCAGATAACCCTCGTGTAGCTTTGCGCGAAATTCACAAACAAACGAATAAAGAACGACCAGCATCTTTTGATGACATCTTTTGCAAAGGAAAACAAAGAATATCACTAGAAAGTTTACAGTAATGATTTTGTCTCACGAAATTACACTTTTGTTAACTGGATATAAAACTTTCGAAAGATATTAATGTGTAAATTACAGAATCTTAAGACTCAAGTTATTTTGTAGTTTTTTGCTTAACAATAAACTTACTAAGGAAAATAGGATAAAAACGAAAAATTATTTGTCACATAAACTAATTGATTTATGGAACTTAAATGCAGTTTGTCGATAAAAGAAAATTTAAATACAAATCTTCCAAGAGAGTTGTCTACATAACTTTGAAACAATCTTTTGTTGCTGTATTTGGTTTACAGAAATGGTTTCCTTATATATTATGAGGATGCATAGCTAAAAACGTATTCGAACATTTACTTTAGTAATTTTCTCTCTCACAAAATAAACAAACAAAACATTAGTTCAAAAGAAATTCCGAAAATATCTCAAACATTTGTTTTTTAAAGTGCATGAAGAAAAGGACATTAAGTTAAAATGACTTTTAATTCAGAATGGATGGACCAGTTAGTGTTTTTGGAAAAAAAGTCCCCTCCTATGGAGTTGCTAGAGCGTAGACGTTAGAAATAATTATTTTTATTAATTTAATTCGATTTTGATCACATCCTGAAAATACATTTCTGAGATTATTAAATTTTGTTTAATTTCTGAACGAAAATAAGAATCCATTTTTGACTTTTATAAATCGTAACACCATTATTACAAAAGACATTTAGTATTCATTAACTTTTAATAGTAAATTTTAGAAATAAATTCAGAATTGAAATTTTAATAAATTGCTATTTTGAAAGTGTAACTGGTATAAAAGATCCATAATTGTATATCTTATTCTTTATAGTAGGTGAAACCCCACGTTAAACTTAATGTAACTACATACTGATGAGACTTTAAAAAATTAACGTATTTTAATATCTCAAAGCTCCTCTATACCTCAGCAACAAGTACGTATTTCTTCTACAAACAAACGTTGGAATGATATGGATACATGAAAATATTCGAAACGTATTTTCCTATAAATTAGTTTTTGTTTCGTTCCCATTTTAAAGTTAGTGCCATCAAAGAAGGGGTCGGCCGGTGAATTTGTAAACCAAGAATTTTCACGCTTGCTAGCTAGCACAGTCATCAACCATGTAGGATGAAAATATGCGGTGGTGGGGAATTCGAATTAAATCTCGTCAAATTACGACTTGAGCGTCCTAACCACCTGTATTTACGTTCTATTAGTTTTGAAATTAGGCCTAAAGCAGTATGGTAGCGTTTTGAGCTGGGAGTGTTTTAAAGTTCACACAACGGACAGAAAAATTTTTGTGCTTCTGATAAAAGGTTGTTTGTTAGTGTGAAAGCTAGAGCTTATTTTATTATTTTTGTTTCTACAAAACAGAACAAAACGGAATGTGTTGTATAAACATTTGATTTTTACACATCTTTTTTACATAATTAAAGTTGACTAATCACTGATTTGCTCTTTCTTTCTATCTTAAGGGTTATAAAGATTTGCCTCAGGATCAGTTTCAGAAACTTACTCTTACTCATTTACATACCAACGTTTAATTAATCTAACTTTATTTGGTAGGTTTCTCATATAGCCATACAATCTACTGTTCCCTTGTCATCATAGTATCTCATAGTCTGTTATAACAAATGACTTTGGGTTTAGTTGCTACACTCACATACATTGATGAATTTTTATCTATTAATTGACTTTACTGGAATAGACTTCAATTTGAAGATATACATTTCTTTCTCATCAAGCCATATGGTCAAGTCAACTCATCAAGATAGAACATGAAATAATCAGTGTTCACAGAAAGAAATTTAGAATTTTTTGTAACCATCATTTTTGTAGCTTTTGAAATATTGAAAATTTCATTATCGTCTAAATGCTACAAAATCAACCCAGAATATGAACTTTTTGCTATATGTCTGGTGGCAAAATTTATCTATAACTTGGAAACTTTTTAAATATATTTTAATTTTTTTAACCTTTCTTCCGACAAACTAAATAATTTAACAAAGTATATAATCACATTTAATGTACTAAACTGTAATTACGTTAACATCGCATCTACAGCTAAGTGGCTATTATATTTGTATTTATAGCCTTCATAGTACAGAAATAATCTCAATCTGTACTATTTTTTCTCTAATTTGTCCAACATTTTTTATGAGGTATCACAAGTATCTTCGAAAGATCTTTCGTGGGTTACAATGGCAAATTTAATTAAGCAAGATTCTATGATGACCAGCTGCACAAAGAACATTAACCTTTCATGATTTTGTATTTGTTTGTTAATAAGTGCAAAGCTTTATATTGGGTTTATTTGTATTCTGATCACCACGGGTATCGAATCACAGTTTTTAGCATCATAAGCGTTTAGACCTACCACTGAGCTACTGAGGGCAATCCTTTAGTTTAACAAATTTGTTGTTTATGAACAATGCTTTTTATTAGAGACTTTTTTCAAATATATGAAAACTGACAAACTTCAAATTACAAGGTTGTCCGAAATGATCTCTACAGTTACTAAGTTGTTAAAATTTTTATTTAAAGAAGGATGACGTTTTAAGCTAGCGCTTTTCGACAGCCTATTTAATTTTTAACTAAGGAAATATAATCATGTAGTTTTCAATGTCTTACACTCCAGTTCAAACAGTTTTTATCGAAATGTTGATAGAATTCTTCATGTCCATCATTAATGGCTTCCAGCACGTTTGACTGATATTTGATTTCAGACCACGCTTGCAGCAACATGTCAACAGTGAAATTAACATTAGTTTCCGTTATCCTGATCTTTAATTTCATGATGTTTACTATAGGTTTGCAAGACATGATATCCTTAACATACCCCAATAATTCTTTTCTGTACTTGTATCTGTCATTTCACTGCATCACAGTCACTGAGTTGGTCTCTGCAAGCCAAATGATGCATTGAGCCTTCCTTTTCACGATTACCATTTTACGGGGTAACACTACTCACTGGAGTGAAAAAAACAACAAGACAAAACCTTTTGAGTTTGGCTACAAGATATTAAAAACTACATCATTGTATTTCCTTGGTTAATTAATTATTAGATTGGGTGTTTCATCATAGTAAAGCCACGTTGGTCTATCTATTGTGTCCACCAAGTGGAATCGAACCCCTGATTTAAGCGTTGTAAGTCCAAAGACTTACAGTTGTCTTAGCGGGGAACTGATTATTGTATTTTAAAATAGGAAAGATAATTTTGTACCACACTGTATTTTGAATAAACCGATTTCTTGTGTTAAGAAAAGAATGTACCCCCTCCCAAATAAACAACAACAAACAAACGAAAAACACAAATTATTTATGAATAGTAAGGGTAATTCTAGAACTTACGAGTGAAATTATGATAAATACTAGTATGTTGACGAAACTAAATCTGCTATATCCAATGTTGACGAATTTTTTAGTCATGTACCAACAACGTATTACTTATTTCATAATGAGATCTGTACCTTGTAAACTAGTTTTATCTATTCTTTCTTTTTTGTTAACATAGGTGTTACGTAACAGCTAGTTTTTATATTTCGACACAAATTTAATGCGGCTTCTGAGGCTGCGCATGGATGACGAAATTGAGACATTGTTTATAAATTAAAAATAAGGGCGTTATGATAAGTAACAACTAGTTTGTGATAAACAAATTTAACATGCCAAAATTTTACTTATTTTAATTAAAAGACTCTTTTGGTAGAGTAATGCTGGCAAACATGACCACAAAAATATTAGTCTTGTGACAACTGTGAACCAAGAGCTGGTAACATTTGGAGGAATATTTTAGCTCCTTTTTCGTCTGTTAAAATAGAATACATTGTCTAACGTGTAAATAAGGAATTTCATTTTGTGTCAAAGTTTACTAGAATTCAATCAGTTAAAATATAAAACAATGCTGAACGAATTTAACCCTATCTGATAACATAAAAATTAAAATAAATAAACAACTTAAAACAGATAAAAATAAGACATCGATAATGTTTTAAGTGGTGTTTTATTTTATTTTGAAAGTTCTTAATAAAATTGTGTCTTCAGTAATTTAAGCGACAAATGCTCCTATGCTATTTGATATAACTCAGTATTACACTCTAATTGCCTTGAAGATAGAGATAACGTTAGTTAAGATTTTACGTTATCTCATCCATTCATCGTATGATTGAAATTAAACTTGGGAATATAAACACTTCCAAGTTAACTTGAATTGGTGCTGTATATTCACGAAAATGAAAGAAAAAGACATTATATACGTGATTAATTCAAAATCCATATCAACTATTGTCATCAAGATGGTAGCAAATCTGAACTACATGGTAACGAACTCCACCATAACTCGTGTTTTAATAAGATGTTTTTCGAAAACTTAAAATGAAATTATGCCTTAATGGCTCTAAACTATTAGAAAAATAGTAAAAAAAATCACACTTTCAGGGTACTAATTCAGGATACTCCTAAAAAAAGTTTGTATGCTTTATTATCCCTTACATTAGCAACAATACATAACGCCGGCTGATAGTACTTGTTTATTCTGAGAGTAAGGTATATTCTATCATTCCTTTATTGTTAATTTAGTTAAAATTTTAGGATAGAGAATTTAATGTGAAATGTTATTACTTTTTATTTATATTATAGAAATTGATCTGCAGTGTGAGCTTAATATATGTCCTCCAGTGGCTCAGCAGCATGTCTGCGGACTTACAACGCTAAAAATCGGGTTTCAATACCCGTGGTGGGTAGAGCACAGATGGCCCATTGTGTTGCTTTATGCTTAATTTAAAACTACAACAACAACAACAACAGCTTAATATATATGTATATTTAGGATTAACCAACATTTCCTAAGCTGGCCGAACCTCGTGAGATTTTGGAATTACGGCCAATATATTATTAACACTGAAGAAACCCAAGTGATGAAACAATGCAATCTATTTTTTAAAACTAAGAGCATTAATATATTTATTAGCTATGAAAAACATACTCGAAGGATGTCTTTGTGCTTTGAGTGTCTATTTCCCAGAAAATACTTGTGATGTCAGCAGATTCCATGTATGTTAAAATGTTTAATTAATAAAATATATTTATGCATCTCTCGATTCTGGGAAGATGTATAAACAACAACTAGTTCTAATAGTCACTGCCTAGAACATAAGTTCTGATCGGTTACACTCCTAACCTTGTATTGTCCTTCTTTTCTAAGAATTAGCTGCACAGGTGACTGGATTGAAACACAACGAAGTTTTATAACTGAAACAAAAAGAAACTGTGTAGAAGTTGCAGACATAAAAAACACTTCGCTCAAATAAGACTCAGCTGCAACTTGTGTTTGATTATGTCTGTAAATATACATATCATTAATTAATTTTAATTGTTTTTACTTCTAAGTTTGTTTTTTTTATAGAAACAACTGCCTGGAGAAGAAAACTTATACAATTTAGTGAAACAAAGAGAGCGTTTTGAATTATCGCTTTAAATATTAAAATATAAGCTAATGGATAACGCAACGAAGCAGATATCATTGCTGTTAATATTTTTGTTTTGTTTAAGGAGTACTGAATATTTCTTCATTATAGAATGTATGCAACTGTTATATTTTTATCAGTTCTCAGCCATAAACTTTATGTACATAGAATGTACGCGACTGTTATTCTTTTATCATTTCTCAGCCATAAACTTTAGGTGCTGCATTGTTTTCAGAACTAACTAGTCCATGAAAACAACGCATCTCTATTTTGATGTGATGCATCGTTGCAATTTGTAGCAGTTGGAATAACATGATTCACTCTAGATATTTCTATCATTTACTGTTAGAGTTTTGATGTTCATATAAATTATTCTTTGCTGTCACCAAAATTTAACTCATACTAACCTGGATGCCTTAGAGTGGAAAAAATTAAATTATGCAGTATTTTTTGTTATTAATTTTAGGGCCTGGCATGGCCTAGCGAGTAAGGCGTGCGACTCGTAATCCGAGGGTCGCGGGTTTGCGCCCGCATCACGCCAAACACGCTCACCCTCCCAGCCGTGGGGGCGTTATAATGTGATGGTCAATCCCACTATTCGTTGGTAAAAGAGTAGCCAAAACAATATTAATTTTAATTTTGATCAGAGATATGATTGGTTTGGTTTGTTTTGAATTTCACGCAAAGCTACTTAAGGACTATCTGCGATAGTCGTCCCTAATATTTAACAGTGTAAGTCTAGAGGAAAGGCAGCTAGTCATCACCACCCATCGCCAACTCTTGGGATACTCTTTTACTAACGGACAGTGGGATTGACCGTCACATTATAACACCTCCACGGCTGAAAGGGCAAGCCTGTTTGATGTGACAGGGATTCGAACCTGCGACCCTCAGATTACGAGTCGAATACCTTAATCACCTGACCATGTCGGGTCTTGGAGATATGAGACTCCAGACTGGAGCATCATAGGCGTTTTGAAAATAAAATGACTTATGTTCCGGGTAAATTAAATATCACTCGTTGGTAAATGTTTTTCATGTAAACACTTCCATACAATCTACTTTATTGATTTGAAAGTCAGTAGGAAAGTCTTTATATCAGAAACAGATGAAGTCTTTTAATTATTTTAGATTCAAAGCTTGAATTTTCTTTGTTTTGGAATTAAACACAAAGCTACACAATGGGTTGCCTGCGCTCTCCTCAACACGGGTTTCAAAACCCTGTTTATTGCGGTATGAGCCCACAGATTTACCGCTGTGTTACTGGTGAGCTCGAAGCTTAATTAATCAGAAAATAAAATCGTTTAGGTATGAGTTCTTATTGAGTAATTGTTGCTCCGCAAGATGTTAGTAGGAACATTTTTCGAACAAGGTGTTTTAATAAAAGCTATATTTTTTTCCATTTTCTGGAACATTTCTGGAAGATGCTCTTGATTAGGCATTAAATATTGTGTTACGTTAAAACTAGGCTAAAGAAAATCGTTGAAGAGTTAAAATATATATGCGTTTGCATTACACACATTGGATCACTTTAACGAAAATGTTAATTGATAAAAACATTTGTCAAGTTTACATCTATTTTTTTGTGTCCTCAAAGTCTTTGTCCAAGGATTCTTTCATTAAATGCTAGAATTTTTCAGCTGGTGTGGACGATAGAAGACAAGAGTTTCTTTGAAATACCATTTATATTAGTGGTATAATATTATATTTATAACTTATGGTTTAAACACCGAAAGCCAGCGAAGCAACAGAGGCCGCTTGCATGCGATTGATGTCATAAAAGAAAATCTTAGCCATATATACAATGTCACAAACCAATGTGACCAAGCGTGTTAAGGCGTGCGACTCGTAATCTGAGGGTCGCGGGTTCGCATCCCCGTCGCGCCAAACATGCTCGCCCTTTTAGCCGTGGGGGCGTTATAATGTGACGGTCAATCCCACTATTCGTTGGTAAAAGAGTAGCCCAAGAGTTGGCGGTGGGTGGTGATGACTAGCTGCCTTCCCTCTAGTCTTACACTGCTAAATTAGGGACGGCTAGCACAGATAGCCCTTGAGTAGTTTTGTGCTAAATTCATAAACAATCAACAAACACAGACCAATGTCATATAACCTAAAGATAAAAGTCAAACTGATAGAATCCCCTTAATTTTAACATACTATCCCTTTAACTGCTAGTTACAAATCTTAAGCAATATTTTTCATTTACTCAAGACATAATCCAAACTTTAAAGGCCACTTTGTGCACTTGAAGTTACAAAACATCTATTCTGCTCTTGTAACTTACCAATGTACTAATAATGTTTGTTTTATCTGTCCACACGTTTCTAAAGTGTCACATTCCATGTTAGGGGATATTACAGCTATATGTCAGAATACGTCAATTACTGTATTCTGTGCAGTAAGTGTCAGAAACTATACGTAACGAGAAACAACCGTCAAATTCGGTGATATTTTTCGTGAAAACTATAGATTGAAACGAACTATATCCAATGTCTTCCCAGTTCCCAGTCACTTTATTTCTCTTGTCCATAATGATGCCTGCGACAAGAAAATCTTCGTTATCAGAACTGCTTCTCTCAAAACGTTACAACAAAGAAGCCTAGAAAATTTTCCCATCTTACAAGTCAACACCAAGTTTTGTGATGAAACTGATAAATATATATATACTTTCAGCAATTTGTTATTCGAAGAAATTCTTATATGGACATGTTGTACCTACCATTCACTATTTCCTTGTTAAACCTTCTCTTCAGCATGACCTTGTCTTTCTCCAATATTTCACTTAATTATTATTTAATTATTTTGTGTATTAATATTTTTATTTTTATTACTTTTTTGTATTTATATGTATTTATTTTGTAAAAATTAATTGCAGCTGCTATAACAATGAATTTCACATTTTTTTTAAATGTTTTTTTTTCTAAACCAATATTTTTTTTGAAATTGTAACACGTATAATGTGTTTAATTATGATGTTTACATATCCCAGTCACTCAACAATTCTTTCATAATCAAGTTTCTATGCAACACGCCCCCTTCCTTTCGGTGGTTCAGTAATAACTCTGAGGGCTTATAATACTGAAAATTGGGATTTGATACCTCTCTTGTGACTTCGTGCCTAACAACAAACAAACAAGGACATTTATGTAACACGGTATTTTCTTCCTGATGTAGGACATCTGTTCGATACATCATACAAAATAAAACAGAATAATGTTTGTATCTAGATTAGCAGAGACCCACAAAACATATGCGGTAAAATTAGTTTATTTACTGCAAAATTACTTCTTTAAATATGTGATTTCCAGAATAATACAAAAGTATACACACCAAGACACGGTTCAGTGGCCATACTGCCACGTTCATTTTGACAAGTAAACAAACCAGAATGTGGCTTTTGACAAGGTATAGAGAAGGTGTTTAATCACCCATCTGTTTGGCTTCAAATCACTTTGTTATGTTAAATTATTCGAATGATTGTGTAACTTTAGATTAACTTTATGGAATCATTATGATAACAGAGCACTACCTAAAACCAATAATTACCAGTTATAATATTTTATCACCCAATAATTCTAGGCCTATTAGTCTTATTTTAGTTACGGAAAAAGAGTTTTGTAAAGTTTGATAAAAGATGCTTTGCAAAGTCATTAAATTTTTTTTTATTGCCAACATGGTTTCACTGAGGTAATATCTTACCTTACAAATATTTTGACATTCTTTGAAAACGTTACTGTTTATATAGATGAGATTAAGGGTGTAGATTTGGTATATCTGGATTTTCAGAAAGAATCTAACAAGGTGCCACATAAAAGGCTTGCAAAACATTATCTCTCTAGATATGGAGATAAGTTAGTTTACTGGATAAAAGAGTGACTGGATGGAAGAAAACAGAAGGTTGTTATAAATGGAGTTTAGCCATACTGAATTAATGTCACAAGTGGGGTATCTCAGGGTTCAGTCTCAGGAACTTTGCTCTTTCTGCTCTATATCACTAACATAAATAAAGGAATGGGCCAATAAATTACTTATATTTGTATATAGATATTTGGTGTTCCTAACTGTGAAGAAGATGCTTTACAAAAGAATTTAGATTACTTAGTGAGTTGAATGAATAAATAGCAGATGGGTTTTAATTATAACAAATGTAAGATAATGCATATGGGTTATCATAATCTTTATTATGGACCCCCAGTGGCACAGCGGTATGCCTATTGGACTCAAACCGCTAAAAACCTGGTTTCGATATCCGTGATAGGCAGAGTACAGATAACCCATTGTGTAGCTTTGTGCTTAATTTTAAACAAATAAACAAAGAAAATGTTAATTATAAGTGTAACTTGGATAGAAATATAATTAGTAAGGGCAGCTCGAAGATATATGGACTAGGTTTATTCATATACAGCCATCTGTAACGTATAAAGCTGGTTGTTACTATAATGTAGGTCTTAAAAGCTTCTACTATCGCACATACGGTTGTATTTATTTCGATTATTTTTCTCTTTAAAGACACAAATGTGCTATTAAAACTTACCTTTCAAAAGAGTGAGGTTTGGTAAGTTATATTTGTGTGTGGATCTCTGTCTGTAACCTGGTGACTTATGTAATGACTATAATTACGGGTAGAATGAATGAAAACAATCTAATTTGTTTACTCGTCAAAATACTCAGCCACATTTTCGAGATGACCTTGACACACGATATAAGGAGAAACGTGTCCTGGATATTTATGTTTTAATCGCAAGCACAGAAATCTATAAGCAACGAGTTTTTCACCACTACTTTATACTATACATAAATATTAAAAACAAATAAAAAATTTGTTCAAATAAAAGAATTATTAAAAAAAACATCCTTAATACAGACATTTCGGAATTTTCTTAAACTCCATCATTAACATTAACATTTCACAAAAGTTAGTACATAATACTTGAACTACAAAATACAATATTAACATAATACGAGATTTTGCGTTCATTCGAAAGTTTAGAAAGTAGAAATTTAAACGGTGATAATACTATGGCGTGCCTGATAAAACGTGCGGCATATACGTATCTAATAAATAACATTGTTATGAGAAAGTATTTTAGACAAAGGCTTAAATATAACTATAAACACTGTATATTTAAAATAAATATAAATATTAAATAAAATATTGAAAATTTGGAACTGATTATGTTAATGACATTAGAAAAAAGTTGATGTTATTATTTAGTGTTGGGTGATCATTAAAAATGGAGAGGCTTTAATATGGTAAATAGTTCGTAATATGTGGTTCCCAACTCGAGAATTTTAAAGTTTTCTAGAAGTATGGGGTGACTGTTATTCTCACCGTACAATTGGTTACAAGACTCGATGGTTTGCCTAGCCTACACCCGCTTCTTGCTGAAATTTCCATGTGCTTGTGTGCACATATTTGTAAGTGACGTGTAGTTTTACCAATATAGGTAGTTTTAAAGCTACCACAAGTATATTTATATACAACCCTCGAGCGCAAAGGAATGGTTAGAGTGTCTTTGGTCTTTAAAATATTTTAAATTATAAATGCTGACGTAAATGCTAGACATAACTTAATTTGTGGGTAATATGTTTTGATTATTTTTTAAAATTTAAAACTTTGTTTCCCAGTGAAAGGAATGATAGGTACAGGTGGACATTTTGAGACAGTGTGTGTGACTTATTGGTAGGTTGTGTACTCTTCAAAAGCTTGACCTCAAACCTCGAAAGGTCTCTGTTGATATTCAGGTTTTAACCACACGTAAAAACCATGAAGCTATTCCAAAATTCATGAACTTCAAGATGACTCTCGATATCTCCAAAGTCTGCTGATCGTTGCTGTCAAAGAAAACGGTAAAATAATTGAAATGTTCATATCACTGGAAAAGACAGTTTACTAGCTAACGGAATGCAGCGAGTCTTGAATTTAAGAACATTTCGTGGATCGAATTTCATCATCTTACCAATCTGATTGAAAATCAACACCACAAAACCATCGCCAGACTTCAACTCAACATGAATGTTAAGCTTAGAAAACTAATTCCAGCAAGAACATGGAGTAACATAAGTCCTGATAATGCTGTTTTCCATTATAGCGATCTTAACTTAAATGAACAGTGTTAAAGTGCTTTATAAAAAAGTTTAAATTTTTGTCTACCTAGCCGTGAACTAAGATTCTGAAGATACTTCTTTCCTTTTAAACGTATCCACAGAATTCTTAAATCCTTTCCTAGTTTTAACAAACATAACAAACCAAATATAGAATGCTTTATCAAAACTAAATTTAAAAATGTGATATTGTTTTTCTATAAGTTTATCCCTTAAAATCCCTTATTTTATTACACAGATTGAGATTTCTTTCTTAAAAAGCTTGTCAGCAACAGATTGTTGTTATCCGACCAGATAAAGGTACAAGTGTCGTTGTTTTAAACAGATATGATTATATTTCCAAAACAATAGAGAGTTTAAATGACTGAACAATGATTGGCTTAAACGTTCCATCAAGTTTGAGGAAAAGCTTCAGTAGGACTTTAAAATATTTTAAGAATTGTAAACTTGTCTCTCACACCACTTTTACAGAGCTTAAACGTACAGGTTGCTGCCCTGGTTTTATGTATGACTTACCAAAAATACACAGAAATGGTTTTCCCTTCAGATCTATTCTATCTATTCTTGGTTATCACGTCGACACTTACTAAATATCTTGTATCTGTATTCACCTTACTAAGTAAGAACGCATTTACTGTTAAATTTTGTTTTCTCTATGATCAAGAGACATATAAGTATCCTAATGCAGACCAGTTCGTTATGGCCAGCTTCAATTTCAGTCCTTATTCACTAATATCTCACTTGTGGAAGCAATTAAAATAATAAGTTAATAGTTATTCCCTACCAAAAATGCTCTCTACTCTAAATTTAGCCAATAAATATTCGAATAGCTTCTTAAAGTAGCTATCAAAGACAATTACTTCGTTTGTAATGAACATCTTTATGAGAGGAAAGAGAGAGTGGTGATGGGATCACCTCTAGGACTGATCCTTGCAAAGATTTTTCTATGTTTTCACGAACGTAAACGGCTGTATAAGTGCTATTTTGTATTACCAACCAGTATTACATAGAAGGTACGTTAGTGACAACTATCTACTCTTTCAAAACGTTGATCACAACAATAAATTTTTAGAATACCTAAACTCGCAACATCTGTATAAACTTTACACATGAGATAAAAGAAAACAATAACTTATCTTAAATGTTCAAGTAAACAAAATAAATAATCTTTTATCTCTTTATTTACCGCAAGCAACATTTACTGGCTTATTACACATGTTTCTAGAGGCTCATACCAAATTCATTCACACATAACGTTGTTCTAAAGCCTCTAAACAGAGCATATAATATCTGCTCTATTTTTGTCTTTACTTGTAAATTTAAAAAAATTGAGATATAATACAAGGTAATGGTTATCCCTTTACTTTTTTACGCTCTATCACACAAACATTTTTAATTAATAAAATACAAACTCTCAATAAGATAAAAAACAAAAAACACACTGCCTCAAAATAAACACCAGTTCTTTATAATTCCTTTCACTGACAAAGTTTGAGACACAAATTTAAGAAATAATCATAACATATCACACACAAATTAAGCTACGCTTTCTGTTCACGTCGTAGAATTATAAATATGTTAAAACCAAAGAAACACAACTCATTCCTATGCTCTCTTAGGTCGTACATAAATACACTTGTGGTAGAAGTAAAGCTAATTATAGTAGTAAAACTACACGTCAAATACAAATAAGTGCACATGAGCACATGGAAACTTCAGCAAAAATTTCGGTGTTCATGGCCAGCTCTCAATGTTTCAGAATAAAGATTTTATAAACTACAGCCCTGTCCTTTGAAGCTGGTATATCTGGTTGGTCTCCATTTCCTCATGAGCACACTATTTTTGAAAAAGACGAACATTTAGAAATTTCTCCAGTTCATCTTTTGGGAGTGCATATTTAGGTAGTGGAGAGATCTGTGGATCACGTTTTTGCTCAGCGATCACTTTCTTTTTAGTAAATTTAACTTCACCAGGTTAACCAAATCCCATAAATCTATCACTGTCACTCTCAGAAGGATCGCCATTAGAAGAGTCTGCAACAAAATCCCTGTTGTATCCAAAAAATCTATAATATCGTCCACTGAACACGTGTCTATCATTTGTTTTTGGATTAATTTCTTAGCCCGAGCTCGAGTTACAACACATGAGGTAAGCATATCTGTATTCACCTCAATAACAGCATGATTTTTTGATAAGACAGTGATCTGGTCGCTAACCACCTTGGATTCGGCAACAATTTTCCCCCAGTCAAATCGTTTCCGAACAATAATGATACACCTTTATTTGAAAGAGTAGGTCTTACTCAAACCTCAACTTGTCCGAAATCTAGGTCTGATGTTAAAGAAATGTTATAAAGAGAAATATTAATAAAGCCACACTCAATACCCTGAAGAATAACAGATTCATCAGTGGCAGAATTCGAAATTAAAGGCAATATACCTTCTAACAACAATGATGGAGTCACCTCAGCATCACGTAGAATATGTATAGGTATGAGATTAACAGTATAATTTGTCATAGGCACAGAACCAACAGACAAGAAAGGTCTAAATTTCTCCCTAACTACATCAACAACATCAGATGATCTGGTAAAACTACGTTCACATGTTGACACGAACGCACTGGGTGTTGCCTCCTTTTCTCTTTTTTTCCAAACACCAACAATCAGACACACCATGACCAAGTTTTTTACAAAAATGGCAGACAGGCCTTGATGGTTGTAATAAAGTTTTATCCAGACTGTTTGTTTTTTGTTTTTTTTAATTTCGCACAAAGCTACTCAAGGACTATCTGCGCTAGCTGTCCCTAATTTAGCAGTGTAAGACTAGAGGGAAGGCAGCTAGTCATCACCACCCACCGCCAACTCTTGGGCTACTCTTTCACCAACGAATAGTGTGATTAACCGTCACGTTATAACGCCCCCACGGCTGAAAGGGCGAGCAGGGATGCGAACCCGCGACCCTCAGATTACAAGTCGCACGCCTTAACACGCTTGGCCATGCCGGGCCTATCCAGACTGTCTGATGATTTAGAAATAGAGAAGTTGGACGTTTTTTTATAAGAATTCTTTACTTTAGTGGATTGAACAGGTGCAGGTTTGTGATGAGATAGTAGAAATTTCTTTTCATGAAAAGTGGATTTATATGTTAAAGTGTAATAATCAGAATGAGCACTGCTTCCTGTAGTGTTTCAACTTTCTTTAAATCAAAGTAAGTCTTGAGGTCGTAATTTGTACAGCATTTAACTTCCTCAATTAGACATAATTGTATTAAATTGTCAAAACTATTACCAATATGTATAGAATTACACCATTGCTCAAATAAACCTCTTTTTTCTGGGCAAATTCCATATAAGTTTGATTATCTTACTTGTGATAATCTCGATACTAACTCGTATGCTTTGAAACACGTTGCTTTAACCTTATCATAATTAGCACAATCTTCTAAAATGAGAGTAGCACAAAGTTCTTTCTTATAATAATGACATTTTTTCGGTGGACCATTCCACAGTTTGGACATCCTCCTCATTGTTCCCCGCTGGTACGGATTTAAAATTAGGGGTTTGATTCTCCTCGGTGGACTCAGTAGATAGCCTAATGTGGCTGTGTTATAAGAAAACGCACACACGCAGCCTTCTCAAAATTTTGAAAATATTCATAAATTTCATTTTCATTGAATAGTGGTACTTTAACATGTCAATTAAGTTCAAAGTTGTCATTTTGCTTTAGTCAATCAGAGTTCAGTCTAATTTCCATCTCTTTCAGCCTAATTTTTGTTTGGCCTCGATACGAGTTTGTTTCTTTTCTTGTTCAGCTTCGATACGAGCTCGTTCAAACTCAATTTACTTGAGTTTTAGCTGGATCTCTAAGTTATCTTTATCGCTTAACGTTGACTGGTGAGTGAGGACATTAGAGTATTTCTCTCATGCTTTCTCAGACAACAGAAATACCACCGACTAGTATCTCAATAATTTGCTTTTCTAGTTTTTTTTCTCATTGATTTCTTAACCTCTGATTATAAAACTTTCACATTTTCAAGCAATTCACTTTTGTTACATCTTTATAGTTGTTTGAGCGAGTGTGATTCAAGAAAGTCTGATAATTAGACATGATCAAATCTTGTTAGCACTGATAAATATAAATTGAATTATAATTTAAATTTTAGTTTAGATCAAATTTTAATTCAGATCTCGAACATGAGCCCCCAGTTTATTGTTACTTATTGCGATTTAAATAGCCTAAAACTGAGTTAAATGATAATTTCAATTTAAACATTAAATAAATCTCTACACATATTCATTTTATAGTATTTACTAACAAGATTTATACCTACAGTTTTCTTTATTAACACAAATTTATCTTAACAGACAGATAATAATACATTTTATAACAACGATTATTAAAAATAGTTAATAAAATAATGATTAATATACCAAAGTGTACAAACTTACAAACAATATAAATTATTCTTAAAGGACTGGAACTTTCTTGACTTCTTATCGAGAATTTACGATGAGAATGAATTACGAGTTTATGTATATCTGTCACAATAAACTAAGCAAGGAAAGGTCAATAAAAAATATGAAGCTTCAAAAGTTACTCAGTTTAATATTAAACCTTTGCAGTAGACTTAACGATAGTGACAACCAGGTTTATGTACATATGAATGTGTATTTCATATCATATTTATCTGGAATATGGATTCCAATAACAAAGAACCCTGAGCGGTTTATCATTAACATAGAATCGCGAAGGTTTTAAGGTAAACCATTAAGACACTAAATCTATCAAACAAATTACTGTATAAGATATAAGGAATTGTTGACAGTGGTTGTTTGTTTTTGTAAATCCACACAGTTGTTTCTTGTATTGGCTATAATTTAGACATATAATAACTCGTGGACTTTCTTAAGGTGTTAATTGATCATCAGGAAAGAGAGGGAGAAATAGAGATCACAGCATTACTGGATTACACAATAATTATTTATTTATTTATTACCATCCAGAGACAAAAGTATCGTTGATGAGAACAAGCATCCAATGAAATAATGTTGGTTGCAATACCCCAATGTTATGGATGGTGAGGCAATGTTTTTCTGTAACACCCAGATGTTGGACATCAAGGAAGGAAAGACACACTGTGATAGTTATAAATGAAACAAATAGAACTCTTAGAAAAAAAATTAGTAAAAATGTAGAAATATTCAGTTGGAAGACTTATGCATTTTAAGGATAATTAAAATTGAACAAGTGCGACATTTATATTTTACATTTAGTCTAACTAGGAGAAGACAGGGAATAATACGAAATTTTTGCCACATTATCATGAGTTGTAGTTGCAAGAAAGAGGTTCCGTATGATGGACATGCAAACTAGCTGAATCTGTGATCTTAGAGGTTAATACATGTTCAAAGAGCTCAAGTTTACCTCAAGACCATATTTATTAGCCCAAATCATGAAATAATTTTGAGAGCTATTTACTCAGTCTTGAAAGCAAGACAAAGGACTGGAAAAGGAGGAGTAAGCTGCATCATTGATAAGTTACACTGAAAATGGATACCAGTACATGCTGATTATTTTTAATTTCTACTTAAAGCAAGGTAAAACACACATGTACTGAAAAACACCATTGGTAACAGTGGCTGATGCACTTAGAGTGTAGCCTTTTACTCAAAATTAAAAGAGAACAGTGAATTTCAACGATCGAAATTTGATGATGACCATGATTGTAGATCTGATTAGGCATCTGGATTTTGTGGAGAGAATCACTAACTTAAGAAGACTTATAGAACTTTGCAAAGGACGAAAAGCTTTTGCGCTGTGTACGTAAAAGAAGAAAATATGGTTTTATGAAGAGTCAGTGAAGAACACTCTTTACTGTAAATCAAACAAGATAATTCTTGATAAAAGCTTAAGAAACTTGTTACCTGTTGGATGAATATTTGGCTAATGCATGCTGAGAAAATTACCCACTCGAAGTATATGCAATGGATTTTATGTTGTCTCGACAGACAGTCACGCATCTAACCTGGCTGATGAGGAAAATTAACATATATCACTATAGTGAAATGATGATGTAAAAGCTATAGAAGAGTTGTTCAGTTGAGGAGACAACTGATATCAAAGTTAAAAAGACCAATCTGTGGACGATGCCGACATTTAATGTTAAAATTCAGAATAATTCTTTATACGATGAACTTTTGTTTTAACACTATTGTCTTTATACAGTACTGCTGGTGAGGACGAGAAACCCACTTGAAGTATAAATGTGCATGGGTACTAAAACTTTAATTAAAATAAAGTACACAATAATGTGTCCACCTTCTTAGGTCATCAAAGAGAGTTTGCAACTGACCGTTGCCGGGCACATGTCTTAGTGACAAGAGTGTAAACGGGTACAGTATTGTAAGGTATTTGTCTAATTTCTAACATTATTTCAAAGGCAAACATATCGTTTCTGAAATATTCTACAATCGCTTGGGGTATTATTGTTAGTGGCTTTAAATTATCAAACATAATATAGGTGTGACATATGCTTGAGAAGAAAAAGAGCTTATTAAATTCCTAGAAGATTATATCATAAAAAAATAATCAGAGCCCGGGAATAGACAAGAGTTTTATCTTTTCTTGTGAGATGTAATATGATCAACTCCCATCACGAAATACTTATTTTATAGAGTCGTAGACGTGACCAGATTAATTCACCAGAACAGCATGTTTAACGCCTTGGGTCATTTCTAAAAGAAGGTTAGCTGATTTGAGGGCACACATAACTTAGAGCTCTCCAGTAATTAGTTATGACCCCAGATACCACAGGGTTGGTATATTGTTTTCAGTGGATTATACAAATATAAGACAGGATAATTCCGATATGTTGTTGTACCCATAATATCGAATCAGTTTTATGGTGTCATTGACTGGAAGATATAGCAGGTAAGGCTGTTAAGCTGTCGTAAGTACATTTTTTGAAAGATCAATTGATAAATAATCCAACTGATTGTAAATTTAAAAAAACTTAAGAAACTTAACTGAGTTTATTTTACAAAAGGGCCGAGATAAACGTACAAGACCTTGAATCTAAGGATCAGTCGCCTGTTTCACATTGAAGCAAAGTCATGCTTCACATTTTGTGGCCGTTAAGGCGTTATAAGAGTGACAGTCAAATCTTATTATTAGTATAAAGAAGTCCAAGACTCGGAAGTGGGTTCTGTTAACTAACTGTCTTTTCTACAATTTGTCAGTTCAACTTATGAATGGATAGCGTAGATAGCTCTTTTGTTGCTTTTCACGAATATTTAGAACAAACAAACTTTTGTTAAATATGAAAGAGTTAAGAAAAGCTTTGATTATTACCAATTTAGTCCAGAAAAAAAATTAATAAAACGTACCACTATGGAGTTTATTAATGAGAATGGACCTGACTTTGTTTTCTGTGGGTTGGATTATAATGAAAGCTGGTTAAACGCGTTATATTGCAATACTTTTACTAGTCAGCTGTTATTTATGGTGGTTTATGGCAAAAATCAATATATTTTGTTTCATATATTTTCAAAAATTATGATAAGAGGAAAACTAAACATTGTAATCATTTTTTTATTTTTATATTAAAAATTAAAATAACAAAACCAGAAAGCTGATTCTAAACAAACAGAAGGAAAAGTTGGTCGGGGGACTGACCTTTTGAGCAGGACTAGCAACATTCCAGAAGAACTACAGATTGAATGGATTCGTTACAGGTTTTATTTTATACTTATGTGTTGAATGTTGTATTCTATTCTATTGGAGATTCTAGTGAAGCTATTCTTGTTTTGTTCCCCGGTAGTACAGCGGTAAGTCTACGGATTTACAACGCCAAAATCAAAAGTTCGATCTTTCTAGGTGGGCTCAGCAGACAGCTCGATGTGGTTTTGCTTTAAGAAAACACACACTATTCTTGTTTTATGCATTTATAAGAAACCCAATCGCCACGTGTTCCGTAATGCTTTGATGACCAATCAGAGAATAATTTATACGCCTTGTGCACATAGTACAACGCTTTCAACGGGTGGAGTTGAAGTTGTTCAAATATTTTTTGTGTTCCTTTGTTGAGAAATATATATTTATTGCCATTAAGAAACTTCGATAAATTTTAAATTGTTTTTAGGTAAAGAATGTAAGGCTGGTTTTTTGTTTACTTTCAAGTGTGGCCCGGCATGGCCAAGCGTGTTAAGGCGTTTGACTCGTAATCTGAGAGTCGTACCAAATATGCTCGCTCTTTCAGCCGTGGGGGCGTTATAATGTTACAGTCAATCCCACTATTCGTTGGTAAAAGAAAAGCCCAAGAGTTGGCGGTGGGTGGTGATGACTAGCTGCCTTCAATCTAGTCTATCAGTTCAAAATTAGGGAAGGCTTTGAACAGATCGTCCTTCTGTACCGTTGCGCTAAATTATAAAACACTAGAATGTTTGTTTTGAATTTCGCGCAAAGCTACTCGAGGGCTATCTGCGCTCGCCATTATAGCGCCCCAGAGTGTGAAGCTCGATTTTTGTTTCAACAAATAAACACGAAACATCAACCCTTGGATCCACACTTTGAGCACGTTACCCACTTGTTCACACCCGGTCCTACTTCTTTCCAAACTCTCACACTTATCACTCTGCAAGTAGTGAAATATATAAGATTATCCTATACAAAACATTTACTTTGATCTTATTGCTTTTTATTTTATGGGTTACTAGAAATTCACTACTACGCAGTGAAAGACAGTTGAACTGAATGTCTCTTTAGCTGTTTTAACATGTTAACCAACGTTTGCTTTATATTTCGGTAAAAATATATTTAGGTATATATATATCTATATGCCTGTCTATGTGTGTATGCACAACAGTAATTCCTAATACTTTTAATGTAGTACTTAAACTCCAAATTTATAGCATTTCAAGTTATTCGCTGTATAATATTTATATATGTACTTCTTTTTAGTTTTTTGTATAAACTTACTTGTTTATTATAAGAAATTGAAGGGAATCAAGAGTTGACATGATTCCACCGTCACAAGTCATTCAAATATATAATAAAGAAATGCTCTTTAAGCGTTCCAAACACTGAAAGTTTTCGTCGGTAATACGTAAAATAGAACATGACATGTTATATTGAACATTATATAGAATTTGACACAGAATATTTATAAACCAACAAATACAAAAACATAACCACTGCAGAGGTGCTTAGTGCTTCAAAATCTATACAGACTCCATTGATTATTCTAAGTTTAACAATAGCACTTAATATTTGTATACATTCTGTGTGAATTGCTCAATAAATAACTTTAAGTAATAGTTAACACACTAGACTATGCGTAAAGATTACAATAATAGCTTGCCAGATTCCGAGATTGAAACACTGAGTAGAGTTGAAGGGTATCACCAACAAATAATTCACCCTACCAGACTTCCAAGTGCGTTCAACAAAGGTTCGGCATGGCCAGGTGGATTAAAGCGTTCGACTCGTAATCCTTAGGTTGCAGGTTCGAATCCCCGTCGCAACAAACATGCTCACCCTTTTAACCGTAAGGGCGTTATAATGTGACAGTCAATTCCACTATTCGTTGGTAAAAGAGTAGCCCAAGAGTTGGCAGTGGGTGGTGATGACTAGATGCCCTCCTTCTAATCTTACACTGCTAAATTGGGGACGGCTAGCACAGATAGCCCTTGAGTAGCTTTGCGCGAAATTTAAAACAAACAAAATCATTAAACAATTACTACAATTAACTCTCAGTTTTGCCCAGACTAAATGTTTTATAATTGATTTCCCGCCCGGCATGGCCAGATGGTTAAGGCGCACAACTCGTAATCCGAGGGTGGCAGGTTCGAATCCCCGTCGTACGAAACATGTTCGGCCTTTCAGCCGTGGGAGCGATATAATGTTACGGTCAATTCAACTATTCGTTGATAAAAAAGTAGCCCAAGAATTTGCAGTGGGTGGTGATGACTAGCTGTCTTCTCTCTAGTTTTACATTGCTAAATTAGGGACGACTAGCGCAGATAGCCTTCATGTAGCTTTGTATTAAATTAAAAAAACAACAACAAACAATTAATTTTCTTTAAAATTTCTTTTAAGTAGTTTATCGTCTGAATCTAATGAAAGTTAATGTAGTGGATTGTTCAAGCAATATTCAACATTTTATATGCTAAATTTGTGCCGAAATATTTCTAGCCCATTTGATATCACCAATCCGTTTGAAAATGTTTAACCATCTGTATGTAACACATTATGGAAACAAATTGATACTAGCGTTCTTTGAAGTTCTGGAAACACTTTAATTAATGTTTCACGGAATGATAGAAAGCAAATATAAAGCTCATGAGTGAAATCAAAACAAATCTAATATACCAGAGAGATATTAAACACAACCATATTTCTATCTTGCGAAAATATACGGCAATGACAGACATAATTCTATATATCTGTGATTACTTATTGAAAACAGAAATGCAACCTTTTTCAGTTGAATCTCACGCAGACCTGGAGGGCGTTGACTTACAAAGCAATAAATTTCCCAAACTTTGGGTTTGAGAAAAAAAGAGATGTTTTAAGAAAGTAGAGGAAATCTACTAAATATTTCAACAGTACGAAATATATCAACATGGATGACTGTAAATATATCAACATGGATGACTGTAAATATATCAACGTGGATGACTGTAAATATATCAACATGGATGACTGTAAATATATCAACATGGATGACTGTAAATATATCAACATGGATTACTGTAAATATATCAACGTGGATGACTGTAAATATATCAACATGAATGACTGTAAATATATCAACATGGATGACTGTAAATTTAAGTTACTGTTATTGAACATTAGGTTAATCAGTAGTTTGCCCCTAAAAAGTAAATACCATTTTTTTTTGTAAGTATCGTTCAACTGTTTGATATGATTGATTTCCTGCACAATATCATAATATATCAGTACAAAAGCAAGATATATATATATATATATTCAAATTACCGTAGAACCTGAGCTTGAGCAAAGTATAACAACTTTATTGATGGAACATCCTCTTTTTCAGGATTAAACTTGGATATAAAGTGTCGGACCACTTTTAATACCTTGCACTTACCCACACACATACTGATAGAACTTCCATTTCATTTGACTATCTTGATTGAACTAATCATGTATTGTGTCAGGTGTCAGAAATTTTTACTAATCCTTAAAATGACGCTAATCTTAGCTTTAGAGTAGTTGTTTATACTGCACGTGAGAGACGCAAAAAGTTAAATCACTATACGCGTTTATCATATACACCTTATTAACATATACGAAGCATAGACATAGAGTACTGACTGTGTCTTTTGCTTGTTTTAATATTCTTGTTGCATGTATGTTTTGCTGCAATAAATACAGGTTTGAATAATACCTTGCTATGGACCGTTTATCAAAAGCATATGTTCGTTTCATTTTAATGCCTGGCACGGCTTAGCGGTTAGTATGACGGAGTATGAACTATTGGTTCGCGTCTCCTTGCCGTATAATCGTGCATCGCGATGTTTTGATTAGAGTAGCACAAGAGTAAGCAGTGGACACCGTTGACAAGATTATGCCTTCAATTTAAAATTAGGGACGGCGGGTATCACAGATGGCACTTACGTAGCTTGAGCTACTGTTCGAAATAAACCAAATGAAACCTATAACCAACTTATATAACATACGAAACATTAAAATTTACAGCCGTATTTTACTGCTATAAATGTTTACGTTTATGATGTACAGGTTTTGTAGAATATATTTAAACAACCAGTTTAATGTATTTTTGATCTATTACAAAATCGTAAACAACTTTATACTGGACACTATTTAACCTCAATGTGATGCGTTTATTTTGCCGTTTCTTGGTGTTATATTATGGTTAATTTTTAACAAGTAATAATTATTGGTTTTTAAAATCGTTAGTTCTAACTATAGAACAGTTGTAATAGTCTTACTGTTAGCGACAAACAGCTTTGCTGTAATAATGGGTCTAAAACACCGTGTCGATATGTTATCTAGGCGCTATTTTCTTTTATAGGAACCTGTTTGAGATTTTCACATCAACTAACTATAATAATTTCATTTATTTCTGCTTCTTTAGATCACGTTCCTAGTTGTTGAGACAACGAATTCTACCAATGACATCTCGTGTTTCAGATATAACATGACTCCGAAACCGTGCACAGCTGCCAGGTTAGCACCTTCAACACAGATGCAATTTATGATCTGCTATCAACTCGAGCAACGATAAACAGGCTATAATTTGGAGCGTAATCAAAGTCACCATCTTTAAACTAGCTCTTTGAGTCACACCCGCATAACTTAGTGTTAAACGCTAGTTTGCCAGGTACAGCGTAACGCTAGATGACAGATACTAGTTGTTATTACAAAAACCTATTCCTTCAACAGGTTTTACACGTCAATTATTTAAAACGGAGATTGAAAAAAAATAAGTTTTATTTGTTTTCAATATGGTACAGAAGAACAACGTTTTGTTTTTTCTACGCAATTAGAAATTGTAAATATTTCATCTCAACTAAAATAATTTAACTTTTAAAACGCCACTAAAGTAAAAACAAAAACATGGCTGGGGTATTTGTATTAGGTGTTTACGTAATCTTAAAATATACAATCTCGTAATGCTGTAAAGAGCAAGTGGTCAAAACTGATGTCGAAAGCCTTTAAAACTAACAGTTTACTTTGTGTGAAAACAAGCTTAAACTACGTATAACTGCTGTAAACAATGATATCAAAAGCTCGTTGAAACTAATAGTTTTACTTTTGTAAATTATGGTTTAAATGTCGAAAGTTGGCAAAATATTAAAAACCATCTGTAAAACCATCAATGTGTGAATTTTCATCTTCATCGATTCATTGAATTGTAATATCGTTTTCACTTCTTCAAAGGCAGGAAACCTATTATTTAATATGGATCCTCGCCGTTAGTTAGCTAGCTTGAGCACCTGCAGTTAACTTTTTTGATAACAATTTTTATACCTATTGATCTTCCAATATTTTGACTGTTTTTGGTGTTAAACGCTAACTGTTAAGGTATTATACTGCATTTTAAAACAGCAAATAGCATTTAATTGAATTTTTTGTCTCTCATCGTTCAATCCAACTGATGAGTTCTAGTATTGAACGAAGAACTTATTTGGGAAACGACTTCTAAGATATAAACAATAAGCCTAAAATGCTGTGTTTATGTTGTTGTTTTTTATATAAATCTCTGATTTCATGCAGCAAAAGTCAAATTAAGAGGAATATAAATACAATTAACTGCAGATGTTTTAATTTGACTTTTGTTGCATGAAATCAGAGATTTATATAAAAAACAACAACATAAACACAGCATTTTAGGCTTATTGTTTATATCTTAGAAGTCGTTTGCCAAATAAGCTCTTCGTTCAATACTAGAACACATCAGTTGGACTGAACGATGAGAGACAAAAAATTCAATTAAATGCTATTTGCTGTTTTAAAATTCAGTATAATACCTTAACAGTTAGCGTTTAACACCAAAAACAGTCAAAATATTGGAAGATCAATAGATATAAAAATATTATCGAACAAGTTAACTGCAGGTGCTCAAGCTAGCTAACTGCAATGAGCACTGACGCCGAGGATCTATATTAAATAATAGGTTTACTGCTTTTGAAGAAGTGAAAACAATATTACAATTCAATAAATCGATGAAGATGAAAATTCACACATTGATACTTTTACAGATGTATACATGAATGAACATTAAACGGGAGAGACAAAGACAATAAAAGGAGAATGGTCGGACTTTGATTCTAAGAACTTATGAGTGGAAACAAAGAATAATATATAATAATAAATTAATCACACCATATCTTCCAGGTCCAGTTCTGATTAGACATTGTATCCAATACCATGGCTCATTAGGCTGGTTGTGTAATACAAGAGACATAGTAACGTTGAGGCGCTATTTATATAATCAATTGCATAAACAACCGTTATACGGTAAACTAGTTCAAATAAGTGAAACGTAATATTTACGAATTTTAGTCTAGTCATTTAAAATCAGAATTAGAGTAGGGATTTGTCATATGTTATTATTTATTTCCATTTTTAACTCTAATTATTTATCGATATTTATATATATTAATACTTCCGGCTATAAAAACATTCTTCATTCACATAATATTCTGACAACTACATTATAAATAAAATGCATTCAGTTACCTGAGATTCCGTTCATCATTGGTCTTATTTGTTCAATAAGTCACCCTCTGTTAAAACATATTCCAACAGTTTTCATCTTGCACTCACTTTCTTACTCAAAAGTTAAACCATGCAAGTCTAAAACCACCCATTTATTTTATCTATAGAGTGTTGCATACAGTAACCACGTTCAAATTGGTAAGCAACATCTAATAATGCCAATGACAACATTTACCAACTAATTTGAGGGAAGTCAAGTATTTATAATTCACATAGTGATTAAAAGGTCAAATCTTCTGAATGAGCTAACTTTCTTTTAATTCTTACGAGTGTTTAAATTTACATTGAACACAGAGTGAATATGGGATTAACTTTTGTGATGCTTCCCTTACAGTTGATCGTAGTAACTTTCGAAAGTTCTATTTCACTTGCTTAAAAATCGAGTTTCACATGCTTTATTAAAGAATCCGTTAAAATAACCATTTTCCTCAAACGTAGTTTTAACATTATCAAGTTATTTATGAAAGTAACCCAATCTGCTTGTTACCTCAGAAGTATCATATGAAGTCGTTAGTTTTTGTGATAAAATTGTAAAAGCGAAAATAAGTTTCTCAAATTGGATAAAACCTTGAATCCATATACCTGTTTTTACTGTTTTGTAATGAGTAAAGAAAAACAAGTTGATGTTATGGTTGAGAACTAACAGCGTTTCGACCTCCTCAGGACATTTTCAGGTCAAGACGACTTTTTTTTTATTCAAAATGTAAAAACGAACAATGACAATTCTAAGAATATTAATTATAATAAACTATAATAAATTTCATCGTAATGTAGAATAAAAATGTTAGCGTTTTCCTAGGTATTTTGCTAACATAAAAATCTTTTTTGATTCATTTTTTGATACATAACCTTGTTATAAGTAGAATGATTGACAAGCAACAGCATTCAAATATACGTTTTCAACGAAATAGGTTCACTATTGAAGTCGGGCTTATTCAAATGTTATGCAGTTAGTTAATCTATTGACGAGCATATATCTAGTTTTTAGCGAAACAAAATATATAAACCGTATGTTGAGGGAAGATATATCACATAAAAACATTTTAAGTGCTATTGAACACATGTACAACATTATAATATTCAGTGTTTAGGATGTGGTAATAAGAGCTTAGACCAACATAAAAACAAATGACAAATGTCTAGGGCAGTTAATACATTTTACACTTGTCAAACGTATTATAACTTTTGCTGAACTGTTTTACCCTCTCTTAGTTAAATTACAAATGTACTCAAGAAATATATTGCTCTTAGCTTTAATATGAATCATTACGACAAGAAAAACTTAATTCATGAGAGAAAAACCCTTAAACAGTGCTGTCTGCACTTACCAACACCTTTTTCATTTGAAAATATATAATTTCACATTTTGTAGCGACATCTAGTAGAATGAGTAAATACTTCTGATTTAGAAAATCAAATGAAACATCTATATAAAGTATTCTCTTGTAGGTTGAGGAACAAATAAAGGAAAAGACATGTTTGAGATACATCCTCATACGCGTTTATACTATATACCTATATAGCAGGGTTAACAATGTCGCAAAGTTTCAAAATTTTTGTTGATAAATTGACTAACTCAATATTTTACTGTTTGTTTGTTTGGAAATTTCGCACAAAGCTACTCGAGGGCTATCTGTGCTAGCCGTCCCTACTTTAGCAGTGTAAGACTAGAGGGAAGGCAGCTCATCATCACCACCGCTAACTCTTGGGCTACTTTACCAACGAATAGTGGGATTGACCGTAACATTATACACCCCCACGGCTGGGAGGGCGAGCATGTTTAGCGTGACGCGGGCGCGAACCCGCGACCCTCGGATTACGAGTTGCACGCTTGGCCATGCCAGGCCATTATAATTTTATACAAGTGTCCTAGAGTAATTTCATGTTACGTTTGAAAGCCTTCCCTGATCAGTGTACTGCTCGTTTTCAAGAACAACAGAAAAAAAAAAAAAAGCGTTTGTTTTGAATTTTGCGCAAAGCTACACGACCCTCGGATTACGAGTCGCACGCCTTACGCGCTAGGCCATGCCGGGCCCGATATTTTACTTAATACATCTCAATAGAAAATAACATAGACATTTTTTTTAGTGTACAGTTATGATATTTGCCTATGGTAAGTAGCACACTGTCTTCATAATATGACTTTTATTCTCTCATCACCAGCCCTTAAATCATCACAAGCTTTCAATGGAAACTGTTTTACATATAGAGCAGCATGGTAATCAATTTTAGCATAATCATACGTGCAATCACGAAACGTATGAGATATATTACTCTAAGCACGTTTCGGGTGGTTCACCAGATGATATTTTTCTACCTTTTATATTTCGATAATGTTACAAAAAGCACCGCCTTACGGATATTAAAACTCGAAATCAAGCATTTAATATTGTAATTTAGTACACAAGAGATGGTGACAGGGTCAAACACGATTTCTAAACCTCATCTATCATACTTTTTGCGTATGGATGATTGAACTATTCTTACATTTTTAACCTTTCCCATGAGAAAATTATTATACATTTCCTAATATTGGGTTGCTATTATCATAAAGATCATATTTTTGAGGCTTAGTAACAAATGCCATTGCTTAGTACAATGATAAAATTGAATTAAAACACTAAAGAAAAATACAATTAAAACTGGAAACATATGGCAACGTAGAATGAGAGCTAATTGTTTTACTTCTTTTTTCGCAGTATGTAAAACAATTACAGATTGTCAAGTTTTAAAATGTGTTGTATCTATGTATACGTGTGCTACATAAGTCGCCTCGGTAGAGACTACGACCTGGATGAGATCTAAGAAGGAAGATAATGGAAATCTGCCTCTGGTAGTCAATCAGTCACTGCATGTCAGTAAATCCATCGTAATAGTTAAATTGTGGCTTTGTAAACTGATTTTGATTAATTGTTTCGATACTTGATTGCAAAAGGCTAAAGCACTTAAACAGCAGGGGTGATTACTACCGAAATCCACGTTAAGATATTACCGAATCTTCATCATGTACGATTTTACGTTGTCAAATATATCATGACCGAGTGTTTTTTTCATCAGAAAAAGATGCAGCTAAGGCTTTAATTTTTGTGCCCAAAGAAATATATTATTTTATTTTAAAGTGCGATTAAATGAAATAATATTCCTGCTTAATCCGTGACGATAAAGAAGGCACTGTGTAGAGGAGCGAACAACGTTTCGACCTTCTTCGGTCATCGTCAGGTTCACAAAGAAGGTCAAAACATTGTTCGCTCCTCCACATAGTGCCTTCTTTATCCATACCAGCCGGTTTTACATATATAACTATATCTTCTTATTTCCAATCAGATATTCTATTTTTGTGTATGTAAAGAGAGGCATATTAGAGCAACGACAAATTTTAGTCAAGTAACCAAGTGAAATAAAAACTATCAAAATACAGAGTAACTAATGTAATAAATAAGTATATACATATATATATGTATGTTCCCTTGTTTGTTATAAATACAATACTTTTATGTTAAGTATGAATACGACAACAACTATACCTCTTTACGAGACAAAATAAACTATCTTGTGCTACTTCTTTCATCAGCTTGCAGGAGTTAATAAACAATGGATTTTTCCATGACTCGTGCAAGCACGTTATTCATGTTCAGTTTGTCTATCAGTGACAATGTTGCTTTATAACAACACAATAGTATTTCTTTCTTATTACGGCTGCTGAGTGATACAATAGCATTTGGTACGATGATTCTTCTATCCCAACCGGTCTGATGAGTTCTGGAATTGAGCAAAACGCGTTGTCGACACACTGAATGAGCTAGAAATATTATTATACACTATTATTCTCGGAAAAAAACCCTAAGGGATTGAATAAATAATGCAGTATTAAAAATCAACATTAAGCCTAATGCTATTGTTTTGTAACATTGAAACAAACTAAAATCAATTTCAATTTACTTTAACTTTTTTTTTTAGATATTTAAGCTTGCTGTAAGGATCTTGTAGTTAGCATTTTTTGACTGTGAATTTTAGGAGCCATGATTCACGTTTCATTGCTTTGAAAACGCAATCCGCACTTTGTGACCGTGGGTGTGCGCTGTAAAGGTGATTGTCAAATTCAGGTAATGAGTTATTTTCACTAACTGCCTGTTTTCTAGTCTACTAGTTCTAGATTAGATACGCAAATAACCCTTATGTATATTTATGTTAAATTCTGAAACAGAAGAGCTGTTGGTATTTCTGTTTTTTGTTGTTGTTCATCGACGGCTTTGTTTGTTTGTAATTAAGCACAAAGCTATACAATAGGCGATCTGTGCTCTGCTCACCATGGGTATTGAAACCCGATTTATCGCGGTGTGAGCCTGAAGACATACCACTGTGTCACTGAGAGGCTCACCGATGAAACAGCGGTATATATTACAACTTGCAACGCTAAAATTCAGAATTTGATTCCCTCCGCCGAACTCCAAACACAGCAGATATTTCAATGTGGCATGGCATAGCCAGGTGGTTAGGACGCTCGACTCGCAATCTGATGTTCGCGGATTATAATTCCCGTTACAACAAACATGCTCACCCTTTTAACCGTGAGGACGCTATAACGTTACGGTCAATCCCATTATTAGTTGGTAAAAGAGTAGCCCAAGAGTTAGCAATGGGTGGTGAAGACCAGCTGACTTCCCTGTGGTCTTACACTACTAAATTGGGGATGGTTAACGCAGATAGCTCTCGTGTAGTTTTGCACGAAATTCAAAAACAAAACAAAGAAACAATGTAGCTTTGCTTTAAAACAAACAAACAAACAATATTCTATTTTAACTGGTGACGTAAAGTTTACAACATTGAGATGGTGTTTGAAGTCAGAGAGGCTTCATAACTGTTACGTTATTATTGTTACTTTAAATAGCAATGTGGTTATTTACACGGAGATTAATACTTCTTATTTTTATGTATATATATATATATATCTATGCGGATTAACTGCATCAAATTTCCCATTAAATTTGTTTTTATAACCATGCGGCAGAATAAAACAGACTTTGATAATAATCTTTCCTTCACGTTTTTGAGATTACTTTACATCTGAGGTAAGTGTTGTTGATTAGTATCTTTCCCGCTGTGATTCGGCCTACTGGTGGTCCCTAGACTCGAATACCTGTTGTTATCTCGGATCAAAATTGAATTACCTTTGAAAACAGTGTTTAATGAACTGTAAAACTGATTGCACAATCCATCAGTCAAAGCAAAGGAAAATAAAAATGAGTCTAAGCAGAATCACATGTACATTCCAAAGAAACAAACAACAAAATTTATTTCGTCTTTGAAACCTGATTAATTTTTTTTTTTGTTACACAGCAACTATAGCATACTTTATTCATACTATAAGTCAATAGTGCTTATTTATGACCAATTCTAGAGGACGATGCCATCGCATTAGAACTTAAACACTGAGAACTATTAAGCATTAACTTCAAGAGAAGTAGAAAAATGTGATGCAGAGTAAGCAAAGAGACAAAAAACAAGAAAAAAACACCAACAACAAAACAATATCAAACAAAAAAGAACGAGCCGATTTAAACAAATGATCACGAGGGATCATATAATAAAACTTTAAGACCCTAAGTTATTTTTAGTTATTTTTAGGTTACATTTTTATACGTCACGAAAGCTAATAAAATGTCTAAGTGATGTAAGTTAGTAATTATAGATTGTGCACAAAATAAAATGTATGAATGATGTATAAAAAACTACACATACGTTCACTTAGCTACCAGCGACGTTCTGCAAGCTTTACAAGGCTAATTCCTCACCTATGTTTTTTTTTCTATTTAGCAGATGAAGTTCTGTGTAATATAGATAAGACAGTCACAACAGAATTATTAAATATATATCTTAATTAAGCTGGAGGGCTTTAAAAAAAAAGCTTCCATCTCACTCATTAAATATCAGTGACCTGACCTCCTTTTGTCAATAAGGTAATCAGCGGGAATTTTTGAATTGATGTTGATGTTTTCATCTATACTTTTTGACTACAACTTCAGTGCATATTCAACTTCTCATTCGTTGTAATCACAAAAAGCATAATGCAAAGTGGACGTGATAATAACTGTCAATCTAATAATGCAGTGCTAAAGTTTTGTACCGCTATAATATTACTAGCAATATATATACAAAGTGCATGATTTATCAGGTTACTGTTGTATTTTTTAAAACATAATATCGTTAACCATCATTTGCTGTTAAACAAATGACATTTAGGAATACTAAGACAGATAGTTAGCAAGCTTTCAGAAATATAAGTTTAACTGGGTATATTTTAAGGAGACATAGTTTACTCTATTTCCTAATATTATTAAATATTTTCGTTTTTGTTACATAAACTAATATTGTTTTTGTTAAATAAACTAATATTGTTAAAGTGAAGGTCGGACGTATCCCAGTGTTTAGTGTGTTAAACTGTAGATTGAATAGTCCAAGTCTCGAGCTATATTATGCTCTGAACATATATTCATTCTCTTAGATATGCGAGCGTTGTAAGTGCAATAGGTCTATTCTGCTTTAAATGGTTTAGCTCCAAGCGTAAGGGCTTATAATGTTTGTTTGTTTTTTGAATTTCGCGTAAATTCACAAGGGCTATATGCGCTAGCCGTCCCTAATTTTCATGTGTAAGACTAGAGGAAAGGCAGCTAGTCATCGCCACCCACCGCCAACTCTTGGACTGCTCTCTACCAAAGAATAGTGGAATTGACCCAACTTTATGATGCTATTACGGCTGAAAGGGCAAGCATGTTTGATGTGACAAGGATTCGAACCCGTGACCATCAGAGTACGAGTAGAGTGTCCTCACCACCTGGCCATGGGCCGCTTATAACGCCAAAATGGAGTTTTGGTAGTTATGATAGGCACAACACATATAGTTCGTTGTGAAGTTTTGTGATTACTTGGGTGGCGAAATATTGTTCGACGACGATTATACTATATAACAAAATTTTTACTTTTTCTTGCTCCTGGGCAGAAAGTATTATTTCCCAATTGCTTGTGCCTAAAGTTAATGGAAAAAGACCTATTTTTCTCTTTAAACTTTGCTTTTGTCACCTGGGTAATGAAATTTTCAAATTTACCCATTTTCCAGAAAATTCTACGTAGATTCAGTGCTGAATAGCTGATAGAGAATCTTCTCGAACTTACAAAAATTTTCAGAAACTTTCTAGAATGTTGTAGAACTTACGAGAATTTTCAAGAACCTTTTAGAATTTTCTAGAACTTTCCATAGTAATATATATACAGGGGCTCATCACTCACCACTTCAGTTTAGTTCTAGGCCTAAGTGAACACTAGACCTATTCAAGGAGGCTTTATCAAGTTTTCCTGTTATCTTTGCCTTTGGAACAGCAGGAACATCGTAGCGCACTATAACAGGAAGCACTGGCTACAACGGACCGAGTTCTCTGTGGGGAGGCACAGTGTCAAGTGTGAGCCACTAGTAGACCTCAAGAAGATGTTGTTCCCACCATTGTACATAAAATTGGGTCTTATGAAACAATTTGTCACAGCTCTTGATAAGGACTCAAATACCTTCAAGACTTCTTTCCTAAGTAGTCTGAGACAAAGGCCAAAGCTGGTATCTTCGTTGGATCACAAATAAAGAAGATCCTGGAGTGCACAGAATTCCCTAAGAAACTCAGTAGGAAGGAAAAAAAAGCTTGGGGCAGCTTTGTCGCAGTGGTTCGGGACTTCTTAGGTTATCACAAGGCCGAAAATTATGTGGAACTGGTTGAGGTTCTGGTGAAGAACTACGGCAAAATGGGCTGCAGGATGTTCCTGAAAGTCATTATCCCTGACGCTCATCTTGATAAATTTAAGGAAAACATGGAAGCATAATCAGAGAAGCAAGGTGAGCGCTTCCACCAACATGAACGCCGCTACGAAGGAGCATATAACGAAAACATGATGGGAGACTATATTTGGGGGCTGATACCTGAACGTGATTTATATTAAAGTGACAAATCTCGAAAAACTACTCACTTCTAAACATTTTTGTATAACTTTAGTATAAATACATGTAAATCTTGATTCATATGTTGTTTTATTCAGACCTTATGTAAATAAAAATGTGCAAATTTGCCCGTTTTAACAAAGAAAATAGGTTAATTTCTAAATTTCATTATCCAGGTCACAAAAGTGAAGTTTGAAGGAAATAATGGCCATTTTTTGTACTTTTACAACATAAGTAATTAAGAAATAATACATACTATACAGGAACAAAATTTGTGTTAGATAGTGTTATTTATTTCTGCTACATTGTGCTGCTGCGGTAACTTTGTTCCTAAGAATAATCAACAAAATGGATGAACAACATACAACTTAAATCCCATGTTTCATTTCCAGAGGATCTCCAGTCCGTTATTTGGGGCCAGTTTGTCTGCACTGATATGGCCATGCTTTACCTTGGAAACCATTGCTGAGGATGCAGCACGTTCTATCAGATACTCAAAATCTCGACACACCGCCTGACAGTAACTGTCAGCCCTACTCAAGTGTCTTAGGCATAAGAATAGTTGTGGGTCTGATCGCTGTCTTCCCTCTGGTCAGTAGTTCAAAACAACTTAAAACAAACCAGTAGACATATAATTAAATGACTTAGATGTAGAAATAATAAAAAGATAATTCAATAAGTATGAAAAGTAATAATTATACATAATTATGAGGCATATGTTATAAAAATAATGATGTTTCCTCTTATGAAAAAAGAAAAAGCAATTCATCTAGGGTACTGACCACACGATCGCTCAGCAGCAAGTCTGAGGACTTATAACACTAAAAATGGGATTTCGATGCTCACGACGAGTAAAAAACATAACCCATTATGTTATTCCATGCTCAGTAACAAGTAAACAAAGGTAGGTTTCAATTTTGAAAAGAAGGTATTACTATTTTTGTTTGTTTCATAATCTTCTTCTCATTATGAAGCTCAAGTTTAAAACCCGAAAACAAAATTGCACACATAAAAACAACTCGTGTAAACTACTGCAGTAGCATGCCGTCCTAGGTGTGAGCTGTAGCTTTAAGTTTAGCACCTATATATATTTAGATCATGGCAAAGTTCCGACCATTCGACAGTCCAGATATCTCTAGGATAGATAGGACTGAGATTAAGAACCATACCATATCCACTTCGAAAGAAAGATATTTGTATAATGTTATTTTTAAACTAATTAAAGTTGAAATACAGAATCTTAATGATGTTCAAGTAATTGATACAATTCGCGTGCGACTTTCTAGCCACGTCTAAAATCATCATCTGTTTTGATGAAAAATACGAGCAAACAATCAATATGATAGCAGTCTTGCGTGCTTTTGGTCTGCTAAAACATACCCTCAAAGCTGCAGTCCATTTAAAATACGATTAACCTTCACTATAACCTTCGGAAAAGTCCTTGAACCTTATATATATACTTTTTTAAAGAAATTTTCAAAGTCCTTCGGAAAAGTCTTTGAACCTTATATATATATCTACTTTTTTAAAAAGAAATTTCGAAGTTATTTTGTTTTCAAAAAAGTAAAATTAAGAATAAGAAAAAACTTTGACTAATGTTATGTTTTTTGTGAGAAATAGAAATATTAGTTAAGAATATCACTTTATGTAGGTGTAATAAGCTTGTAATAAATAGACCTTTTAACGTTGATGACAGATTTCAACATGTGCTTAACAATACTAAGAACTGAATCATAATAACATGTCTCTTCTCAAGTGAGTTTTTCACTTAATGAACAAGTTTTTTTTTTTTTTTAAACACAGTTTGGAGCATTAGTTTTGAAACAACCCAATGTCAGCTTAGTTTAAACAATAAAAACAATACTAGACACTGCACTTAAAAGTGTTTCTTCTTGCACATTACTACTGTATTTTTAATATTTCTAGTAAATGTATACATTGCATATTTTTACTGGGTAATAATTAATCTTGTGAGACAGCTCGAAGGCGCTCAACAATGGATAAATTAACGTTGACACACCCTACAAATGTGACAGGGGCAAGGGGAAGCTCGGGGATTAAGGCTTACTAGGTGTGCATCTAAACCACATTAACCAGCAGACGTCTTCAGGGTGGATACGATATTCAAAGGACGTTGGCAGTGTTTTTAAACTGCCTGTTGCCACACCACCTGCAGGCATGTCCATTTATCACTCAGTTTGCAAGACATTCGATACATCATCATAGCTGCACGATACCTAGAAAATGCAGTTTACATAGTGACTAAAATAGTAGTACAGAAAGGGTTGCATTAGGAAGATATACAAATTCATTTATAGGAAAATTGAAACATATATCAAAAAGCACAAAGCTATTTTCCACAATTTTAATTTTTAATTTTAAAAATTAAGGCAAAGTAAACTTTTAATATATAGATAACTCAGCAGTAAGTAAAAAGTGACAAAAACGTTACTAACGTCGTTAGAATGTTCATAAGAATAAAATAAGTACTCGAAGAATTCAAATATATTTGATTTAAAAAGTCGCATTTAAAAAATACAAATAAATAAAAAGCCTCATAAACAGACAACAAATACATCGTCAATGTATTAAGCACTTTGTTTGTTTATAATTAAGCACAAGGCTACGGAGTGGGCTATCTGTGCTCTGTCCACAATGGATAAAGAAACGCGGTTTTTAGCGATTTGGGTCCGCAGACATACTGCTGTGCCACTGGGGGGTTAAGCACTTAATAGTTTCTACTACACAAAAACTTGACAGACGAAGCACACTTTATAGAATTTCGGACTCTTTTATAAATGAACAGTGCAATCATTGTTGGTTTGTTTTATTTATGCCTCTGTTCGATTTCCCAAGGTGGACTCAGCAGATAGCCCAATGTGGCTTTACTATAAAAAGACACAAACACATTTATGCCTCTATAAAATATTACGCCTTCTACAATGAGCAATTTAAACTCTAAATACAATTTTAATACTTAATTAAACTCGCTTAGGCTTATCTATTTATAGTTTTCTAATCATTTTTTTCTTACCCCTAACAATTTTATTTCACGTATTTGAGTAAATAATATCTTAAGGAAAATCGTGTACTTGAGAGAGAAGTGTTCAGATATTTACCGTAAAATAGAAGAAAACTACTTTAAAATAACGTATTAGAATTTAAATGGAGTAATTCTTCACTAAAATCAAGAAATGAAAAAAAATTGATTGATTAGTTTTTACTCATGAAAAATCAAAATACATGTTGTTTTTTTAATTCGCTTGAACAGCCTTTCATTTGAATTGCACAGACAGAACATTGTTTAATAACCATAAATCATAGTTTTTTTTAACATACTTATTTTTTTGCAGATACAATGTTTTGACGATTGGAATAGCTGACATTTGTCTTCGTTGTCGAGTTATTATTATAATAGGAAAAGAATCTAAACTGGAAAGTTGTTTGTCTCGGATATTTGCACCAAGAAATACAGGGTCTTTCTGCCCTATTCATCCTGCTTTTGTTTTTAAGGACGAGAGGAAATTTATTTGGTCAACAGCACCTTCTACCCTCCCTTAGGCTACTCTAAACGAATTGTGGGATTTGATTGTTACTCTTATAACTTACCCACGGTGTTGTTGATTTTGTTGCAGACGGCCTGTGAACACCTGGAGTCACACTCCGTAACGTTAAACAACTAGCATAAAAAGCATAGAGTGTAAGGTTTTGATCGAATACATATTTCGTCTCGAGTAATAAAACAAATAAATTAACAAAAACAAGACTTGTTAACTCATATTATTCTTGTGGACTTGGTTAAACCTTAACGCAAAGGCCTTTCTTTGTTAAATCTGTTCCGTTCATTTTTTGAATGTTGCACCTGATTTCACTATGGCAGACAATCCTGTGAATGCTTTCATATGATATTAGCTATTGGATTGTGATTGGTTTCACAGGATCAGTAATGATTTAAATTTTGTTTAGGAATGTTATGTAATATTAACACTTCAACCTCTAATACATTAATAACGATCTGTTGTTGATATTGCTGCTCATTGATACTGTAATAATTTCACAATAATTTTCTAGATAGTAATTACAATAAATCTTATGGTAATCGATTACAACAAACCTCACGGTAGTCGATTACAATAAACCTCACGGTAATCGATTACAATAAACCTCACGGTAATTGATTACAATAAACCTCACGATAATCGTTTACAATAAACCTCACGATAATCGATTACCATAAACCTCACGATAGTTAATTACAACAAATCTCATGATAATCGATTACAATAAACCTCATGGTAATCGATCACCATAGACCTCATGGTAATCGTCTCCTAAACAAAATTTCGTCCGAGAACTTATTTTATGTGATATTTTGAGCCTAATTTGCTCTTCACAATGAGTTTTAATTACACATTGCATTGACATACTTTTTTTATAAGTTATGTCATTTGAAAAAAACGTTACATAATACTTGAACGTTCTGTATGTACCATTTGTTAAAAAGTAATGTAAAAAATAAAAATGGTTTGAATTTCGCGCAAAGCTACACTATGGCTATCTGCGCTAGCCGTCCCTAATTTAGCAGTGTAAGTCTAGAGGAAAGGCAGCTAGTCATCACTACCCACCGCCAACTCTTGGGCTACTCTTTTACCAACGAATAGTGGGATTGACCGTAACATTATAATGCCCCCACGGCTGAAAGGGCGAGCATGTTTGGTGAGACGGGAATTTGAACCTGCGACCTTCAGACTACGCTTCAAATGCTTTATCCACGTGGTCATGTCGGGCCTCATGTAGATGATGACAAGAAGCTTAATTTAGTTTCCAAACGGTTCATGCGTTAGTATCTCCAACATCTTCTAGGCCCGGCATGGCCTAGCGCGTAAGGCGTGCGACTCGTAATCCGAGGGTCGCGTGTTCTCGCCCGCGTCGCGCTAAACATGCGCGCCCTCCCAGCCGTGGGGGTGTATAATGTGACGGTCAATCCCACTATTCGTTGGTAGAAGAGTAGCCCAAGAGTTGGCGGTGGGTGGTGATGACTAGCTGCCTTCCCTCTAGTCTTACACTGCTAAATTAGGGACGGCTAGCACAGATAGCCCTCGAGTAGCTTTGTGCGAAATTCCAAAACAAACAAACAAACAAATCCAACATCTTAGGCACATTATTTAGAATATTCACTGTACTCACATTTTAGGGTAGCACTAAAATAACGCGTTATTGAGAAATAAAATCTTAAGAGGATCATATTCGCAAAGTATTTCACGTTTGGAAAAACTGTTTAGTTGTGAAAGTTATTGAACTATGTAGATTGGTATATTCTCAGCACACTGCAGGCGAAGAAATTTATATCAGTTCTATCATTGACTTAAGTTTTATGCTCTATTTTTTCTTTTTCTTTCCAGATTATCGAGAATATTAATAATTTATACATTTAGATACAAGAGAAAGTGGTGAGATTTTAAAATATATGGTGATGTAAAATAAAGACAAATAAAGTGACTACAACAGTTTTAATTTTGATTTCTTATCTTCGAAAATAAACAGAACTAAACTATGAAAAACTCAACAGATTCAAGAAAACGAAATTGTTACTTTTTGTCAGAGTAAAGCTGTATGGGGTTATCCACTGTGTCGAAAGTCAGGTATCGAACCTTAGATTATAGCAATTTAAGTCTGTAAACTTATCGCTGTCCCTCTGGGGTACAAATATATAAAATATCTTTGTTTTATCTCAAAATGTTCAAGGAGCTTTTGCTACTGACTAAAAAGTTACAATTTTGTTTATTGGTTACTTCAGCACGATCCGACATGGCCAGGTGGCTAAGGCACTAGACTAGTAACCTGAGGGTCACGAGTTCGAATCCCCGTCACACCAAATATGCTTGTCCTTTTAGCCGTGGGGGCGTTATTTGTCACGAACAATCCCACTATTCTTTGGTAAAAGAGTAGCCCAAGAGTTGGCAGTGGGTAGTGATGACTAGCTGCTTTCCCTGTAGCTTTTAACTGCAAAATTAGGAACAGCTAGCGCAGATAGCTCTCGTGTAGCTTTGCGCGAAATTAAACAAACTTCAGCCATGTGGAATTATCTTTGTTCGAACAACTGGATGTTTTGGAGTTTATAACTAAGGTCTGCTCTTAAAGCATTAAAGATAAAGAACAAATATTTTTAGCTTTTTGAACATTGCTAATAAAAATTAGGTGATCACAAAAACTTAATTGGGTTATCTTTAACTGTCTCCTCTTCTGGTGTAATAAAAAAAATAGAAGCAAAGGGTGTGACAAAATTCTTGTAACTTGTATTTTAGCCTAAAAAAGTATCGAATGAACCAGTTATAGCTTCTTACATACTTTTAAGTTAATCTTAATTCAATGGAAGCGAATCATCAATTTTAGAACCAAGGCGGATCAGGAATATAGTTAATACGTGTTTATGTACTTTTGTTTGGGCTTCATGAAGGAATGTAATACCAATCCCTAATATGTACTACACGTGACAGCCGCTCAAGGTCGCCCCTTTTTCTTGTTTATGTAGCAAGATCAGTGACGGTACTGCTGCCATTCAACTTAGATATAGCCTGTCATTAAATAACAATAATTCCAACGTTTATTTATGACGTTTATTTATGTCTCTTTTAAGATATAAAAAGAGTATATTGAGGTTATTGTTTAAGTCATTAAACCAAATACTTGTCATAAAATAATACACACAACAAAGTCTTACCTGAATATCTTTAATTGTGTAAACCTTAAATAATTCTGATTCATTTTAACTCATCTCGCAGTATCATTAAGCTGAGAAATATTTAACAACGTTTCCATGATATGAGTTTACTCGCCTATTTGAAAGCTGTTGTGCCTAACAGCAAAATAATTCATTTCTTTACCAAATTAATTTTTACTGAGAAACGAAAAACGATAAACGTAAATTTGGCGAAAAAAGTACACACACACATGTATATATTATAACTGAAATCGATTTAAGATTACAGTAATTATTTTGATTTTTAAAGAACTTTACTTCATCTTTTAATAAAATTAACCCAAAGGATTTGGACTATCGTTACAACTGGTATTTTATGAAAAATTCCCGCCCTACTGAGTTTTAGACAGAAACATTAACAATAAGATCCAACAAGAAAAGGAACAATGCACTATTTTTTAATTAACTACTAAAGATTCATTCTTACTCAGTGTATTTGTACTTTAATTTAATTAATGTTGTCTTGTAGCATTTCCTATTTTGTCTCTAATGTATAAATGTAATCCTTGTAAAATTAGTTAAATTGTAACATATTTAATCTAAGCAGATTTGCACGAAATGATTTGCGGGGAACTTAAATATAATGAAATTCAAGCGTAAAAGATCTACGACATCGTTAAATTTCGCTATATTTATTTATGAATCTTTTATGAAAAAATAAGTTTATGGATTTAATATAATTGGTGACATCTATAAGAATTACTCATAGCTTTTGCTTTGTTTTCTAGATATTTTAACATTTGTTACAACATTCATTGTAATTAATAACATGGCCCAACATGGCTTGCTGGTTACGGCGCTTGACTCGTAACCTGCGGGTCGCGGGTTCGAGTCCCCGTCACATCAAAATGCCCGCCCCTTTAACGTTGGGGTGTTAAAATGTTACGAGCACTTCCACTTTTCGTTGTTAAAGAGTAGCTGAATAGTTAACGATGGGAGGTGATGACTAGTTGCTTGTGTTATATGAAAATACCAATCACCGTTGTATACAGTAAAACAAAACATTCAGCTCTTCTCTACTTAGTGTGTTTTTAGTATCACTGATAATTATTGTAGACTACGGATGTAAAAAAAAAAGAGAGGAAAATGTTTGATTTCCTAAATAATGGGTTGTAGAAACAAGTTATCGACTGTCAAAACATTGCAAGAACGGCGAAGAATCTAAAACGTTACATTGGTAATAGTCACTTAAGGTTTTGAATTATGAAAGTATGACCAGAGATTGTTCTTTCAACTATTCAAACATTATATTTCACCCATATTTTAAACAATAAAGCAGCTTTTGAATAGTTATAAAATAATAGCCTGATTAAATGGAAACTTAAGAAGATATTTTTAATTGTCCACGTGCGCTTCCCCCATCACATCAAACATGCTCGTCCTTTCAGCCGTGGGGGCATTATAATGTAAATATCAATAGGCCAATCAAACTATTCGTTAGCAAAAGAGTAGACCAAGAGTTGGCGGTGGCTGGTGATAATTAACTGTTTTCCCCTCTAGTCTTACAATTCTAAATTAGGAACGGCTAGCACAGATAGCCCTCGTGTAGCTTTGCGCGAAATTTAAAACAAACGAAACCAAACCGGTGCGCTTTAAGATGTTCTTGAAAAATAATGGTGGATTTTAAATTTTAACTTTAATAAGAAATAAAAAAATTCAAGAGGAACTTTATTAATTAAAATAGGAACGTAGTGAATATATACACTTTTGCTAACGGGAAACAATATTATTTATGCCATGATAATAAAACTATGAAGTCCTAAAACTAAAAAAAAAATATTTAAAACCATTTTTTGCTGCTGCTCTGTGTTTGAATCTTTTGCCCTGTAAAAAGTTGCCCAAATGCTTGAAGAAGTCTGGGGAGTAATGAGGAAGAGGCAATGTTTCATAGCCCAATTTGTTTAGCTGTTGAATTGTAATTTGAGCAACGTGTGACCGAGCATTATCTTGTTGTTTTGAATTAAGCACAAACTACACAATGGGTTATCTGTGCTCTGCCCACCACGGGTATCAAAACACGGTTTTAGCGTTGTAAGTCCGCATACATACCGCTGAGCCACTGGGGAGGGGCGAGCATTATTTTGAAGCAAGATTATTTCTCTTCGATTGACTGGTGCTGGCATTTTTCAAGCAACTTTCTATGCATTTCTTCCAATTCTAAACAATAAATCTTTGTAGTGATATTCTGACCCTGGTTGAGCATGCTGTAATGGATAATACTGGTCACAAACCACCATACAGTGACCATAATCCTCTGTTGGAGCAATTTTGACTTTGGAAAGTGTTTTAAAACTTCGTCACAATTGAGCCACTACGCAGATAGTTACTGTTGTCGTTTTGGATCTACTTTACATCACAGGTGACAATTTGATCAATAAATGTGTCATTTCTATTGCACAAAATCAGTATAGAGAACAGTTTAAAATGTCGATTTTTTTCCCATTTACACTGAGTTCGTGTGGAACCCATTTGTCGAGCTTTTTTTGCTTTTCCAATTTGTTCGAGATTGTCCAAAATTGTTGAAATTTCAACATCCAGTTCTTGTGCCATTTCTCGAACAGTTTGGCGTGGGTTTTTTCTCACTAATGTTCTCAGTTGGTTGATTGTTTGTTTGTTTTGTAAGTTTGTTCAAAGCTATTCGAAGGCTATCTGCGCTAGCCGTCCCTAATTTAGCAGTGTAAGACTAGAGGGAAGGCAGCTAGTAATCACCACTCATCGCAAACTCTTGAGCTACTCTTTTACCAACGAATAGTGAGACTGATCGAAACATTATAACTCCCCCACGGTTGAAAAGGCAAGCATGATTGGTGTGACTGGGATTCGAACCTGCAACCCTTGGATTACGATTAAAGTGCCTTAACGATCTGGTCATGTCGGGCCCATTTGGTCGATTCCAATAGCAGAAGAACGTCCTTATATTCAAGACTCGCATCTCCATTACGAAACTTTTGGAACCAACTCATATATTCTGGACTGTACGTTCAGAGATGGTTCCTTCGCACCATCCTGAGTTGATATTGCGAGCTGTTTGCGATGAGTCCCCCCGCTGGGTCAACGGTAAGTCTACGGATTTACAACGCTAAATTCAGGAGTTAGGTTCCTTTTGGTGGACATAGCAGATAGCGCAACATAGCTTTGCTATAAAAACGCGAAAATATACTGTTTGCGGTGGATTATGAGCAAGTTTAGATTAAAGCAAAAAATGATATATAATTTGTTTCCATCATTAATTGTTAGGATCTGAAATATTGGAAATAAAGTTTTAGAAAAGAATAAAATACTTATGAATAGAAGAAAACTTTAGTTTTTCAATGGTATATATGATGTGGTAAAAAGAGAGGTTTCTTGTCCTTATAAATGACTAAAATTTTGATATAAAAGTTCGCCATTATTTTTCTAACAATTTAATATAATATATTTTTCATTATTTTTACCCTTAAGTTTTTTAAATTTCTATAATAAACAAATGGTACATTTCGTGGAGTGTAAATTCATAAAAAGATGCTAATTTTATTTTACGTCTTATAGATATTTTATATGTAACTACATGTTGTGCTAACAATTTCTTGTTTTTCTTCGAACTGGGACCTTGTTCTTTCTTTATTTCAATTCGTTTATGAACGTCTTCGTGAGAGGAATAGTTAAACGTTACAACTCCATAGACAGTTTCAGGTGTAATTCACGATTTCAATTTTTTCAACAAAGCATTTGCTTATGAACCATTTTGCTGAGGAAACCGCGTTCGAAGTACAAATAGAAAAAAATGTAAGGAAATAATTTTTAAAGTACGATATCTAAAAATCCATATTCATCAACTAATGTTACGAAGACAGGTGTCATGAGACATAGCAGATAGGTAAATGAGATAATGCAAGACTGTCTGTTATAATAATATGCCTAATATAATATAATGTTAAGTTTCAACTTTAGATAAACCTCAAGCAGACTAATAATAGCTAGAGAAATTTCGGCTTGATTTTTGCATTGAAAATAATAGTGGTTATTTTGAAGCGTGAACAATGAAAAAGGTTACTTTTGACTGATGTAAAATAGCAAGTTTTTTCGTTATACTTTTATTATATATGCATAGTTACATAACAATGAACACAAAGGTTTGAAATAACTTCTTTTATTTACTCAATATCATCTGCGTGGATTGCATTTTAAAATAAACGTTGTTTGTAATTATAGTGTTTAATACATGGTCAGGTATAAAGTTTCAACAATACAAGCCTCTAAGCCAGCATCTGATTTTATGTCAATAAGTTTATCGTGTAATATGACATCATTCAATGTCCATTAAAATAAGCGTAAGAGAATTAAACATTTAGAAATTATGCAAAAAAAAATGCTATTATCTTTTACTGAAGGTAAATATTTTCATATATGATACTTTTATAAAACGTACAGGATGGTTTGAATTGGTGTAACTTCCAGTTAAAGTATTAATGATTTTTAAAGCTTCACTTCTGAATCTAGCATCCCAAATAACATTGGAAATTACAAGAGGATTGCTCAAGTTAAGTTTGTAAGAAGCTCTAAGACGTTGTTAATTTTCTGTTTGTAAGATGTTATTTGCTAATCTATACGTTAACGCAAAATTGTGGTTACGCAGAACGATGAGTAAGTTCTATTAAAATGATTTTGAATAAGCAAGTAAAAAATTTCACCATTCGTTGGCAAAAAGTAGCCCAAGAGTTGGCGGTGGGTGGTGATGACTAACTGCCTTCCCTCTGGTCTTACACTGCTAAACCAGGGACGGTCAGTGCAGATAGCCCTCGTATAGCTTTGCGCGAAATTCACAAACAAACAAACAAACAAACAAACCACATATCTGTTCAGAAATTGCACGTCTCAAGCAGCTGTAGAACGAAACGAGTATTCATGTTGCTCTATGTATGTTGTTATAATGAAGTAGCAGGGCGTAGCATGTATAGATTTCTGTATGATTTGACTCTTTATTGAAACTGGCTCTGGTAAACATTGTCCTCGTACACTGGATGAATTATAAAAAGCAATTAGGGAGGAGAGTACACTTTGGGCATGACAGTCTTAAGTGAACGTTTTCAACGAAATCACGCTTGGAAACTATTATCAATATTCATGGTCATCAGATGGAAAACGTCCGATCGTGACATCGTAGATTGTAAGAATGTGGCGAGTCTCTAAAATCGTTTCAAAAAATGTTTCAAACTGAGAGTGAGGTATGTTGTTGAAACAAGACCTGACGTTATTTCTGTGAGATGCAAGAGATCATAACATTGCTAACTAACAGCAAGAGTCAGGGGTGGCCAAGAAAAATCATTTATTTGTGTGATTTGCGCAGTATACGTTAAGGAATGTTTTCAGTTTTGTAAATTACAATTAAAGTGAAAAGTTTTAACTTTCATTGATATTTCTACATTCGCGTGTTTTCTGTGACTATTTCATAGTAAATTAATTAAGGATTATTTTATGTATTTAAAGTTTTAGATAAAGTCGTTTGTAAGAAGTATAGTTATTAGTTGTGGCTGTTTGAAAAAAATACGTGTGATTGCGTTTGTAAACAATCAAATTAAATTTAAGCAAAATGCATTGTTTTATTAACACTAAAGGTATGTCCTCCGCTGGTACAGCGGTAAGTCTACGGATTTACAACGCTAAAATTAGGGGTTTGATTCCCCTCGGTGGACTCGGAAGATAGCCTGATGTGGCTTTGCTATAAGAAAATACACACACGCTAAGGGTATAGTCGTTTGTTTAAGTGGATAAGGAGACAATTACGCGCTTTATTTATTTTACTTATAATAAAAATTGGCAACTACGAACCAAAACAACTGGTTTATACAATTATAAGCTCACTAATAGTGTGTACTATAACACTTAATTTTGTATTATGATGAGATTTATTATAAACACCTCGGATGATTTCATAATTTTATGTTTGATTTTTCTTTGTTTGAAGTTAAGCACAAAACTACATAATGGGCTATTTGTGCTCTAATAACTACGGGTATCGAAACCCGATTTCTAGTAAATGCTCGCAGAAATATCGCTGTGCCGCTGAGAATCTTTATGGTTGATATTTATCTAAATATTGTATAAAAACGTGAAGGTTTTTCTAACTTGCAGCAAATCATTTTCCATGCTTAACAACAATTAAAAAAGCGAATAAAAATACACGATATTTGATTTTTATCATTGAAAACATATAAAATAATTGTAGATTTTTTTATAATAATTACAATGTGTTACTTAAAATAAAAAAATCGTTATTATGTGCTGGTAATTGAAACAACTTTGACGAACTTATACATGGGATTTTTTAGCACATCACGCATTTTCCACCATCTGTAACAAAGGAATTTTAAATATTTTGTTTAGTTTGATTCTATGAATATTTTGAATAAACTCTTGGTCCAGAATAACTGTTATTTCGTTCTTGTTACCTTTGTGTTTTTTGTTGTTCCTTAGTATTAGTAGGTGATATTTACTTTGTCAATGTGATTATTGTTGCAACTTGACACATTGTGTAAAACAGGTCATTGACAGCAAACTCGTTCACTAGATCTTGTAAGAGAACAACCGGTCGCATGGTTTTGCTTGTTATTTATGGGTAAAAGCTGGTGTTATTTTTATGTACTGAGTATTGGTTTTAGTCAAACTACAAAAGGGTCTACTTGGTTGGAGATGTGAGTTGAATGTTGGAAAATACCTTGTAAGTGTTGATTTATTTACTGAAGCAGTAGGAAGGTAACTGTCCAGTGTCTATGCAAGTATGCATGCTGTGTTGTAGGTTAGCATTTTAAATATAGTTGTTTTACACTTAATATCTCACTTACACTTTACTTACTTTTTAAAATTCAATTCAGTCGTACTTAGATCTATATTTACACAGCAGTTATTTTGCATGAATATCCTATTGTAAGCAGACCTATGTGTTAATTGTACAGAAATTAGTTTACCCTTAGAATATCGGAAACCATAAAGAAAGGAGAAACTTATGCATCGTGACCACAAAGAGTTTTCTGTCTTTGCTATCATATTTATCCTTTGCTTGATATCTCGAGTATGTGACTTGAAATGAACACTCCTAACTAAAGGAATGGCTTATTCTCAAATGACAAGTATGTATGGTAGAGGATTTGTAACTGAGAGAGACAGTTGTATGAGAGAGGTGTTGAGTGAAGAATAAGGCCTCTCCTTCGTTTATCAGTGATATATATATGATATATATATATATATATACTGCAGGGGAGTCAGCTATTCAACACCACACGCCACCAACTCTTGGAATACTCTTTTCCCACGAAAGGTTGAGCTTGTTCGTTGACGTGACCGGCAAATAGCAAGTCGAGTGCCCTAACGACCAGTTCATGCCAGGTCGAAACTGACCAAAAGTATATCATATTATATATCTAAATGACATCAAACTAAAAATCTATCTTGATTTTGGTAACTCTCATTGATAACGATATTAGATGAAATATCGCAACTCAGGTTTCAAACAAACACATGTATTTTTCAATTGCGTCGATTCAGTTTTAAGTATGAACCTAATTAATTTTAATCAAAGTAATATTAAACTGTAATCAGCCATCCATTTTTGTTGGTAAAAGAGTAGTCGAAATGTTTGCAGTTGGTGCTGATGACTAACTGACTTCTCGGCATGGCCAGGTCCATGATTAGGGCGCTAGACTCAAAATCTGAGTGTCGCGGGTTTAAATCCCCGCCCCATCAAACATGCTTACCCTTTCAGCTGTAAGAACATCATAATATAACGGTCAACCCCACTATTCTTTGGTAAAAAAGCAGCTCAAGATTTGTCAGTGGGTGGTGATGACTAGTGCCTTCCCTCTAGTCTTTCACTACTTATCACGGACGGCTAACGCAAATAGCCTTCATGTAACTTTGGGCGAAATTTAAAACAAACCAAATCTTTTTAATTTTTTTTCACATACACGTATTGTTTCATAAAACCGAACTTCACATTGATACAGGAACCAAGCATTTATTGTCTTATATATATATATTAGTTTAAATGACGCTCTATGGGCGGTTGTTCGGTCAGGAACTCGGTAAACTGAACGATTTGCTTCTTTGTCGTTAAACTGTTCTGCTGACTTCTTCTAACTACATCTTGACGAACAACTTCATGTGCTTCTCTTAATCGAGTTTGTTTTGCTGAGCAAGGCTATTTCTTCTTCGTTCGTTCTTTCTGCAATTTGTATCCCGAAGTTTTATTTTCTTTTTCAAAGTTCCAGACTTTATTTGCGATAAGTCACATTTTCCTCTGTCAATTTTTGTTATCTTGATTTTCGAGGTCGTTCATCAGTTCATATTCGTACTGAAGTAAAAAATGAAGACTTATATAACTTACGAAGATTGAGTTACTGCAAATTTGTATGCAACGAACTTCGTACGAAGGACTTGCGATTCCTTCGGTCACAGAACAATTCAATTCATAGTGTATGTACGTTCGGATTGTCCAGCAGAAAAATTCTCGTTTCTTTTGAAATATCACAATAACTCTCCACTAGGAGGATCCAGTTTTAAAATTGTACATTAAACTAACTTTACTAGAGTTTTAGAATTTTTACTAAAGACATTAATTTCTTTGACATTGTCAAATGTCCAAAATTAATGTGCATCATCAAAAAAGGAAAGAAGTACCATTTCTAAATTAAATAAGCGATTTAGGAGAAAAAAATGTAATAAAATAATGTCTTATTATTTTTTAATGTTGTTGAGGGTCTATTTTATAACATTTATCACTTTATTACGATATATTTATTGGTTTACCTCGTAAAAGGTGGACATATGCACTAAATAAAAGTTTTTTATAAGAGAGCCAGTTGTAATAAAAATTGTTGGTAATTTCCACTCATGATGTACAAAAATCGTGTAAAGTTTAATTTAGGTTGGACTTTAAATGTGGGAATTTCATGGACAAGAGGACATTAGCTTTATATAGATATTATAAAACGTTTTAGTGTCATTAGCTGATATGTTTCAATCAGGCCCGGCATGGCCAAGCGTGTTAATCCCTTTAGTCTTACGCTGCTAAATTAGGAACGCCTAGCACAGATAGCCCTCGAGTAGCTTTGTGCGAAACTCAAAAAAACAAACAAACAATGTTTCAATCAAAATATTCCACCAACCTGAAGAATTAAGTCTTAACGAAAATGTATTCTCGTGATGACGATAAACCCACTTAGAGTGAAAATGTATCTCAAGACGGCTGGTATTGGGTATTAACACTTTTACTACTAAAGCAGAGAACAACGTTTCGACATTCTTAGCTTATCTTCAGTTTAACAAAGAACCCATACAAACCGTACTGCTAAAACAAAATGTATTTTATAAGGGTAATTGTGTTACGTACAGGTAAATAGTATGTGAGTTCAATAATTTTTCGTTCAAGTAACTACATTAACATTTCCAAACGATTTATTACAAAGATTTGAAAACATATGCACCACGTTTTTCATATACAAGCTTAAGATATATACACACTTATTTAGTGGTTCGACAAACTGAAGTAGGTTTTATTTCATATGATGACTGCGATATATACAAGAAACATCTTGGAAAACATATAAACCTACTACATGCATTCTTAGAACATAAAACACGATCTTTTAGCCTGCTCACGTGAGCACGTGCTATTTTTTTTTCCGTTTCAACAGGATTTAGATTGTTTTTCTCGATACTGATGTTCAAATTAAACTATTTCTCTCAGTATTTGTATAAAACAGTGTAGAACCCCCTCCCAAAGAACAGCCTTTAACAAGAATATTATGAATTGAACTATTTCAAGCAGTTCTAAACAGACGCATATAATTCAGTACTGCAGTAGTAGTGTAACACGATAAATGATCGTAAGAGAAACTCTACACAGATTTGATACTTATACGTGTTTGGGGGGAGGACGTTCGTAAGTAAGTTCGTTCAAGTAAAACCATTTTGGTGCTTGGCTGCAGTCCACGCTGTAACTCCAGTCACACACACGGTACTGCTGATTAAACATCGTGTTGTTCGGACATATGTAAGGCACCCGACGACCATATACATCACACATGTGGAATATTTTACAATCAAAGTCTTGGTCGGCATAAAATCCCACTGCTCGATTACTACAGTCGAACTTAAATTCTACATCCGGAAATTCTTCCCATCTCTTAACCTGGAAAGAAAAAAAAAATCACATCATAACTTTATTTTTTTTTTACTGAATGTTGAATTAGGAGATAATGTAAGTTAGCACTTTGAAATGATACATCTTATGTGGCTTTAATCAGAATATGGACCTGTACGAATTGCATGTCAGTTATTCTATTTTATATTTACTTTGATTACATAATTTCAATTGATAGATATGATAGAGAGCAGCATTTTGATCATGATCTTGTTAGAAATGTCGTGAGTTCTTTTCATGTACGGTTATATTCACCAACTACGATTTGTTTCATTTATATAATTGAATTATATTTACAAAGTAATTAGCCTTATGAACTATACGTTTAGTATTATTTTCATGGTACAACACTTTATTTTGATTAGGAATTTGTATATTTGTGTCTATTTTATTAAGTTATTAATACTGAAATTATAATAATGAGATAATTTGGCACTTTTTTCATATTTTTCTGTTCACGTTGATCGCGAATTCTATGACGTCAGAAACCAAATTTGTAACATTTATTAACATTATTAATTTATGGGAATAAATAATTTGTTATACTCTTGTATTCTTATCCACTTTAAATTGAGTTGCATCTATTCCAACAGTTGCACTGTATTGTTTTTAAACTTAAAAATAAAAAGGATACTTACTCTACTGAGAGACACCTCACACACAACTACAAGAACTGAAATGAAGATATACACTATTTTAGTCCAGTTAAAAAAAATATTTTGGAATATACACATATTCAACCTTTTATAAGAAAAGAAAATATACACAATTAATAAACCTAATCGACAAAACGATGCATTTCTAATTCCTGTGTATTGATGTTAGATATGTTGAGTGTTGTTCGAGACTGTATATTTTTAAACAAAGTTATTCGTTCTTCATCATCGATGATTAGGTTTAAAAAAAAGTAGCTTCAATATCGTACACATTTTTTTTTAATTTTTATATGAGCATAAATGAGCTGTTAATGTATCCGCACAAACACTATTTTAAGACATTATATAATTAAACATGCTAGGCTTACCATACTGTGCTATTAATTTTGCTCCCACCTTCATTAAGAAAGATACATATTTAAACAGATTAAGTTTTTATATCTTTTAAATGTCTGATCTAGGGACAGAAAACTAAATTATTTTGTTCGTTTTGTAATGTTGCCTGACGCTTGTCCAAAAACTGGCTGCTCTGCTGGATCAGATTCTGAGTTTGGTATTTTCAACCAACGCTGAAAAAAGGCTTAACGGCCAGTTCAGCCTTAATTTAGGTACGACTCTTGATATAAAGAAGATCAGCCAGTCAACAGTCACCTGTATCACTGTTCATAACCGTATAGTGGAATTGACAATTACAATTGTAACGCTCTTACCGAACGCTGACCGGTCATTAAGTAAGCTGACGTTGTGAATATACAGCGTAATATTATTTTTTATCATTAAGTTTTCTGTAAAAGCCTCGAGCTTTATTTCTAAGACATAAGTAACATTGTTAGTTTGAAAGGACTACAAACTTATTCTGTGAAAATAATGATAACGTTTGACATCGAAATGATGGTTTGCTTTATTTGTTCTTTTCATTAAATAACATAATACTTGGGGATATATCATAACATATTCATAATACTATTAATTTGTCCAATGCTATACATAACTGCGCATGTATTTATATATTCATTTTAGAGAACATAATTTAAACACATTGTTTAAACGACGAAAATGCTACCGAGACAGGTAATGTTTTACTACTTTAATTTGTTTAAACAATCTTGTTATTACCAGTTGTGCCAAAAACGTCACGTAGAGTTGTCATACTACTCAGGGAAAATCATATGGAAAATTTCTTCATTAATTATTTAAATTTATGTTAATTAATGATCGAACTTGTATCATAAAATCGATGTACTATTGATTTAAAGAACGTTAATTTAATACTATAAAAAAGATCAATTTATACAAACTGATTTACCTATAAAATTAACTATCAGCATAATTACCTTCCCCAAACAAGAGACATACAAATATGCACTATTGATTAATAACAAATTATATTATTATTTTCTACTCATTAAACGATGGATGAAGTTCTGTTGAGGAAAGTGGAGAAGTTTCATCTACTTTAAAGAATTGAGTTTTTAAAGCAGAGACCCCCGTGGACAATCTGCTGTGTCTACCGCAAGCGATAGAACGTCGGATTTTAGCGTTGTAAGTCTGTAGACTTACCGCTATCCCATCATAGGACCTACTAAAATATGATGAGACACTTAAAATGTTGACGATTTGTAATTTTATAATGTGAACCACGTCAAGACATGTATGTGGATTGATTTCTGCTGATGAAAGTGATTTTTTTTTTCTGTAAATAATTTACGAGGATTATCGAGTAACTATGGAATATTTTCTTGCGTATCTTAGAACGGTTGGTATGGGTATTAACATTTTTATTGATAAGCAGAAAACAACGTTTCGACCTTCCTTGGTCATCTTAAAGTTAACAAAAAAGAAAGTTGCAAAGATACATTATTATTTCCTGAGTGTTTCTCGTCATCAAGAATATTTTCGAGTGTTTCGTGTTGACTTCTAAAAACATTATGCAAATTAGTATGTTACATTTTGTTTCAAAATACCTGCTAATATTTATATTACGAAATGGGAATGCTTTCATGAGTTTTATTTCACATTGAAATTCTTACAATGAAGGTCGAAACAATACGCAATTACTTTTCCATTGCAACTAAGCATTTGCCTACTGTAAAATCTACGGCACCGTATGTTACATATGGGTTAAACGTCTTTTTCAGAAACCCCACGGTACATGTACAGCCGTTCCTGATTTATGGTTTGGTATGGTTTGTTTTGAAATTCGCGCATTGCTACACGAGGGTTATCTGCGCTAGCCGTCCCTAATTTAGCAGTGTAAGACTAAAAAGAAGGAAACTAGTCATCACCACCTACCGCCAACTCTTCGGCTACTCTTTTAACAACGAATAGTGGGATTGACTGTCACATTATAACGCCTTCACGGCTGAAAGGGCGAGAATATTTGGTGCGACGGGGATTCGAACCCGCGACCCTCAGCTTACGAGTCGAGTGCCTTAACCACCTGGTCATGCCGGGCCCCTGATTTATGACCTCTGGCCAAAGGTAGGGCAACCAGGCAGTATCAACCGTTGCCTACACAGCTACTCTTAACCGAATAATGTGAATGATTGTCACTTTTATCACAAACTTATCAGCTAAAAGTGCAGAGGAGTGTTCAGCATTATATTGCAGGTTTGAGCCATGAAATTGAAGTCTGAAACCGAACGTTCTACCAATGTGTAATAGCACCTTACACCGAAGGTGGAAACGAATTTTGTTAAAAGTACCCAATATTTTAGTAACGTAGATATCTCAATTTATAGTAAAATGCTTACCTCTGAATAAATGAAAATTTAGCGTGGTTTGAAACTTCGAAGAAATGCCTTAAAATTACTCGAAGTATTACAGGTTTTTATCTTCACCATAGAAAGCTTTTAGTTTTGATTATCAAAACTATTTTATTTTGATTAAGATTTGTTTTGCTTGTTTGTATTTTGTGGCTAACCCCAGAATTAACCATTAGGTCATTTGTGTATTGCTCATCACAGAGCCAACCCCGACTTTTATCGTGAAAAGTTCTTAAATTCTCAAACTTACCTCTGGGCCATCAAGTGGCAGATATCTGTTAGGAAACTACTCACTTCATAAATAAAAAATACTACAAATTTACTTCATGCTTTATATCATATGCAAATTACTAAACTAATTTTATTACTTTTAAACTTATTTTACATTTTTCTGTAATATCTTTTGTGAATAAATTGCTAAATGTAAATTTAAGGTAATACTTTGTAACGTCCTATTAGAACTGCTATACGAGTATATCTATTCTCATGAGATCAAGGACTCAGTATGATATATTATGAGACAGGTTATTCATAAAACAGTAAGTTAAAAATATTTTAAAGGCACAAATTATTATAATTCGAAACACACTGTTTTGTATAGTAATTTTCTAAATATTATTGTGAGGAGCCAGTGATATAAAACATGTGTAGATTCCTACCTAAGCAAGATAGAGCAATGACCGATATGTGGCGCCACATGTCTGTCGATGACCGTTGGACTCTACTCCAGATACTGTAGTAAGAAAAAAGTGAGAAACAAACTTGATCAGTGCCCCTTATTGACATGTAGCAAGAAATAGAAATATCAAGTCGAGTAGCCTGCAAGTGGCGTATGACCCATTTCTAGCTTACCTTCCATTGCAGAGTATAGTATTCATACAAAGTGTACAAGTGCAACAGTTTACCAGTTACAAAATGGCCGCGGGTAATGATGAGAAGAAAGAGTCTGTAGAGAGAACAAAAAGAAAGAGGAATTGAATAAGTGGGTCGAGCATATTTCAGTTAACTATTCACAGAATTTCTACCAGTGTAGATAAGAATTCCTGCTTGAAAGTAATTTTTGTATGGGTTCAACAATGGGTTGCAAGCTGGAAGATCTTAGACCCATAAAATTAATAATTAGTACCTTCAGTTGAAATCAAACCTTATGGATAAAAGTAGTAAAACGAGCAGATATTTTATATTTAAGGTGAATACCCTTCTGATAGGAAGTAAAACTTCACCCTTTTCATTTACATAGTAAATATACGTCTGACCCGGAAAACAAGAATTTCTCTAGTTAGACGCACAGCTGGATGATGCTACCACCCACGAACATAACGAGTCCTTTGATAAAAAGTAAGATTTATTATTCGCTTCAGATGTTTCATTAAAATTCAGAACAAACGTCCCATAGTGCGTATAAAAGTGCACGAAAATGTGCTAAAATGCTGTTAAAATAGAAAGTATTTTTTCTCAAATTTAATTATTATTATGTTGTTTCAATCATAACACAATGTATTTAGATATTGCAAATTTTAAAATAAACTGCTTTAGTTTGTATAAGTTTTTTAAACTTCATAAACTAATTTCCTCTCGAGTTTTGTTTTCCACTTATTGTAAGTTTTGCTTTATAATATTCTTAACATTCACACTTAATTAAATACTCAAATAAGGAAACACAACTTCGATTTGTAAGCAAGCTGTTTGTTTGTTTTGATTTTCGCACAAAGCTACACTAGGACTATCTGCGCTAGCTCTCTTTAATTTAACAGTGTAAGACAAGAGGAAAATTCATTGTCAAATCTTGGGCTAATCATTTACCAACAAATAGTAGGATTAATCGTCACATAATAGCGTCCCCAAGGATAAAATGACGCGTATGTTTGGTGTGACGGGGATTCGAACCCACACTCCCCTTTCTAGGAGTCGAGCGCCCTAACCACCTAACCATACAAGTAGAGTGATGGGATTTATTTATGATGTAATATTTTACGTGTTTTGACAGAACATTATTTGTTTTGTTTTTTCACAAGAAGACAAACCAATGTATTGTTGAAACATGTAGTATGTTCCGTTACGCGTTCTATTGTTTGTCTATGATCATTAAATTAAATACTTGAGTGGCAAGTCTGGTAGTTTTAAGAACAAATCTACACGATGGGCTATTTGCGATTTACCCTTTACAAGTATCAAATTTTTAGCGTCGTAAATCTTCAGACCTGTCGCTGAGTCAATATGGGTCTTCACTGACATAAAATGATTTTTCTAAAATCATCTAAATTATATACTTCGTCGTGTAAAGTTCAAAAAGCACGACGAATCTTTGTATTTAAGTTATTTTTAAAGGGTTTGAAATATGCCAAAGCACAATATGTGACGTTTAAAATGTTGCACTTGATTTAACCAAACATGTAATAATAAGATAAACGACTAGTTCTTTGTGTGTTTTCTTATAGTAAAGCCACATTAGACTATTTGCTGTTTCTACCAAGAGAAATCGAACCACTGATTTTAGCATTGTAAATCCGAAGACTTACTGCTGTCCCAGCGGAAAACATAGTTCTTTGTAACGTAATCATTAAGAACAAATAACTATAGTTCCAAAGACAAAAAAGGCGTTTGATGTTTAGTATTTAACCACGTTATTTGTTCTTTGTTCTATATTCTAAAGACAACAGGACGAAAAAATACAGGATTGGGAAAATGTGAGCTACAGTTAAAACAGTTATATTTTTCTAATAGAGTAATTGACTTATGTCATGTTTTATCTTTGGTACTGGTAGTAGCAGGCACTCTGTTAGAGTTAAAGAGGAGAATCAATGATTCCCGGAAAAATAAATGATGTTCTAAATTTTCACTTTTTCAAGGACCAAACAGTCCCTCGTTGTACACATATTATGCGTTTAAATACAGACAAGGTTAATCGTTTCGTTATGCAACCACGGTTACTAAATAAAGATATAAATTCTCATTTTCTTTATCTGTGATTGACGAGACTTACTTATTGCAATGGTCAAAGTTCAAAAGGATTCATTCACATCCATTTTATTTGATAACATAAAACATTGAAGATCGACGGGAGGCCTAATTTAGTAGTCAATACGTTGTGTTACTACGTTGTCAACTGTAAAATTAAGAAAAAAAACTATAGAAATGTTTAATAAAATAATTGAAAACAGAAAAAAGAAAATACTTCGTTCTACAGAAATCCCAAGGACTACCGTGGAAAATCGTGATAAAGTACAATTACCACCCATCTAGCTATCTGCAAGTAATACTATTACTAATTTCAAAACAGATAAACTGTGCAATGTTTTTAAGTATTAGTAACAACCTTTATATTACTCTATGTTAGAAAGAGTGAGAAATCCTTTACATTATGACGCAATTCTTTTATCCTCACGTATTATAATGCAAATTAATTCTTCACCCTCATATTGTGATTAACCTATTTTGCAGTTTTTTTGTGCTTATTGCCTTTGAAACAGGTAATACATACAGCTTTCTAAAATTATTTACTTTTTTTCAATTTGAAAACACATGACTGGATCAAAAGCCGTCAAATTTCTTGCTGGACATGAATATATTGCAGTGTATAATAAATTAATAACATTGTTCATAACTAAATACAAAGCATCGAAGTCATCTTCAGCTCGAATTCGATCTTATCAGATCAATAATCATGAACATAGACGGTTGTTTATTTCCATCAGTTTGTAATATTTTGTATTTTAAAAGATAGAGAAATGTTTATATGATATCAAGTTTAAAAGTGGAAATAAGTATATTCTAAACGACAGGATTCAACTATCCTGCCGACTTACTGCTCTTAATAACAATCTAAAGTGAGAGTAACAAAGTTAGTGTGAATAAATCTAAAATTGATCCTCGTTACGAGTGTACGTAATGTAAAAAAAAAAAAAAATTAAAATGTTGCATTTAACAAGCAAAACAGTTATGAATGCTTTGCTCTATATTTTTTTCTGTAAAAATATTTGTTACTACAAGGGTTACATTAATTTTAGTTCATCAGAAAAACCTTTGAGTCACTTTCACAACATACTTATGGCAAAATATTAAAGTTAAAATGTAAAGAACATTTTTGGAAGCACTAAAGATTCTTCAGATCAGGAATTTAAATATGTATGCTGCATATATTCTTCCTCTGAAATCTCAGAATAAACATGAACAGCAAGTTATGAACGCAGTATCACTAATTTGTAGATTATCGTAGTACTTTCTAACTGATGTTGCAATCTTACCAATTCAGTTAAGACACATGAGTTAAAATACAGAGTAAATTTTTGTTCATTTGTCTAATGTTTTGTGATAGTTTGTTGTTGAAGACTGATGATATATGAATGTGAAAAACATAAAAAACAAGTAAATCAAAAGTTACGAGTACGATATTGTCTTTTCACCGAGTTTTTGTCAGAGTTATTAAACAGAAAATAGTGAAAATTTAGTTGAAATACCTCATTTAGCTACGTGTAACAAGACAAGAGTCCGTATTATCCATAGTCCATATTTATATTATTCTTTTACAAATAGGTAGTATTTTTAATAGATTGACTTGTTTTGTTTTGAATTCCGCGCAAAGTTAGACGAGGGCTATCTGCGCTAGCTGTTCCTACTTTAGTAGTGTAAGACTAGACTCACTAGAGGGAAGGCAGCTAGTCATCATCACCCATCGCTGAAAGGGCGACCATGTTTGGTGCGATTGGGTTTCGAACCCGCGCCCCTCAGATTACGAATCGAGTGCCTTAATCATCTGGCCATGCCAGGCCCCATTTTTAATATAACTTACATATAGAGGATCTATTTTCATTGTGATTTATACAATAACGTGTTCCAACATATATAACGGACACCAACTGATCATACAGTATTTGTTAAATATACATAATTTTAGATTTATTTTTGAATTTCGCACAAAGCTACACGTGGGCTATCTACACTTCTAAGCGTAAGTATGCCGGTTATGATAGTTAATACTGGTATTTTGTATTTATGACAAAAATACCACAGCTATTTATCATCGCTCCTAATTTTTAAGTTCTGAAGAAAGCAGTCAGCAACCCCATACGTTTAAGGATTGACTGTGCTCTTATAAAGTAACCACAGGTAACGGTGAACGGAATAGCTTGTGGTATTGCACAGAATGGAACACTGCTAGTTAGCTACGAAATGCAGAGCTCTACTGCCGGGTCTTCTCGCGCCCCATTGTTTGTGGTTCCTCAGCCCATAAAAGTGCCTTAATAACAATTCGAAGTAATTTCGTAATCAAGATAACTTAGCACTAACAAAACTAAAATGTAGTTTTTGAGGTTTTCATGTAATTCACTTTGGATTTAGCTGTCTTAAAATAATAATTAAATAAAAGGTATTTAGACAACAATGGTAGGATTATACATCGTACCAATTTAAAGTTTATAATAACTACAAACTTTAAAATCTTTGTATCATAAAGAATATTTTTTCAATTTAACATATATTAAGAACTATAACGTTCAGTTTGCTTAAAAGTGAATAACTGTATTACTTTCCAAACAGTGTTTTCAACTGACGACTATTGTCGGTATCCTTAACAAATATCCTAGAGAGAAATCATTTGTTACCCAAGATTATTGGCAATATTTCGCACTGCGGTGTAGTTTGTTTATGTTGTTTTAGCACAAAGCTACACAGTGGGTTCTTTGCACCCTCTGAATTAAACCCCAGATCTTATCGTATCTGTAACTCCGTAGTCTTACCGCTAACACGAAGGGGGGCATATAGTGTAGAAAGCAAACTCCTAAAATGTTTTCTTATTGAAAACGCTCTAAAGGTAAATAATGATTATTGTTGTCATAATACAAAACTTAGTAAGTGAATTTGTTTCTACTCTACCAATTATACATATTTCAAATCCTGCTGATATGATTCTCATTTACCAGATAAATCGACTTTTATAATGTGTTTTTTGTTTTCTTTTCAAAACAATTTACTAAACTTAAGGTGTTGCTAAAAGAATAAATGATTAATTTAATTGTAATCGATAACAAACTAACCCATGCAAAGGTTTCATTTAAAAATGTTTAGCGCGTGTCTATCTCGACTTTCGTATAATTTTTTAAGAGTGCTTTGATGCTATGTTATGGTGAATATAATTCTGACAGTATTCAATTCCACTAACATAATGAGTTTAAGTTAAACAATGCGAATAAAATTACTCTTAACTCTTGTTTTGTTAACGGTATAAGAAAGCGGACGTTAAAACCAAGGAAATCATAAAGAAAGTTAAAACGGTTAAGACTGAGGCAAAGAAATGTGTTAGTAAAAAATAAAAAAAATTCATAACTTGGACTATTTGTGATATGTATTTTGATTTAAAAATTTAGTTTATACACGTATATTGTTAATATTATTTAACTATTAACATTTTGTATGACTTGCAATCAACTCAAATAAGACTTTTTCCTCTTAGATTTCTTTTTACAAATTTACGTACACGCTTGTTTCTTACACAGAGCACTGTAGGTACTTAAAACTATGTCAGTTTATCTTTATTACTTGCTTTTAGTTTGTATTGAAATTATTTCTTTGATTTGCGCGATCAAAATTTCACAAAAATGGATTTAACACAGTTTTTTATTTGGTTTCTGAGTTTTCTGTGTTGCTTTAAAGTGGATTTTTCTTCATTTATAAATTACCAGTCCATTGATGTTTTAATCATGGTTTTAGTTTTCTTATGATTCTGTTTGTTTCATAGATTATATACAGGAGTAGTTTGTTGATATTTTAAATGATTAACCTTATACGAAACTCTTTTAACCCAAAATAACATTAATGTTGTTTTAGAAACTAAAGTGAGAGCCGTTGTTAATCATGATATGACAAAATGCAGTAAAATTATTTTTGTTACATCTGGTAAAATACTGATTATGTACAAATATATCACCATATTGACTACACCATTACATTATTTATTGTTTCAGTTAAAATAACGTTCATCTGGTTCATAGTTTCTATATAGCTTGGTATACGCCCTTGAAAACTATAAATCAAACACAGAATCCCCAGCATCCATTCTGATGGCTTATTATTACTGTAGTTGAAATTGCTCATTCATAAAGTTTTAATGATAGTCTAACTGTAGTTTCTTGCAAGGTAAACAAATGTTAAGGTTTCACATTAATATTTTAAGCATCTCGAGTCATTGTTTTAAAACACTCAGTTATAAGTTACATGAGAAAAAATAAATTCTACCCGTCTCAAAGCTAACTTTTCGGATTGAGATATTTTAATGTCAGTTGTACACAAAATGCATTAAAGGAATTAGTGTTTCATCTTACCGTTATTTCAAGAGCACTTTGCTTGACCCTAGAAGCGAACTTTTCTCCAATGACAAATATTGTAACCAACGTTACTGTCTGTCGTGCTAACTCGTCGTTCTTTTATACCTGTTTCCTTCACCATTATACAAAACAGTAAAAAACTCGTGCCCAACCAATCATATTCCAAGATCTCTTGCGTCATTTTCTTGAAGAGGAACGCGGAATACAGTGCCCGGGGCAAAAAAAAAGGAAAATAATAATAATAAGAAAAACAAACAAACACGGTCGCCATGACAGTAGTGCTTACACTGGTCTATTATTGATGGAGCGATGGAAAGTGTTTGATGGGACAATCAACCAATTGTGTCGTTTTCAACCATATCTTTTGGTGTCAGATAAAACACACACACACAAAGGTCTAACACAGCACGAGCCAGGTGCAGATCACAGGTGAAAGTAACCGTATGCATCTAGAGGATTTTCTTGGCCATCGCATACACTGTGATTGATAACTGCCGAAGTGTATTTACTAAACAAAATCTTTGTTGTTTCATAAAACAGTGAAACAAAATATTTATATAAGACTTTCTTATTAAATCACATACTTGTATAGTTAAAGGTTTAATAGCCAGGGGTTTGTCAACGCTTTTCCTGCATGTTTTTAAATCTTTCCAATATCTACGATAAGTTATTTAATTACAGTATCTATATATTATTTATGTCCTATTGAAGAGAGACTTCTACTCTAACCATGCATTAATTTGAACGTTTTGTTGAACACTTCACTTAAATCTGTAATAAGTTTATTCAGATTGCTTAGAAATCATCTCAACAACTATTGCTTAATACATTAAAAATTTAATACTTTGTAATGTGGGCTAGGCCCGTTGTACCAGTCATTTCAAAACATTAAGAGATGAAACTTTAGAACTACATTTCCACTGTATGAAAATAAATAATTGCGATAAAACTAAGTTTTAAGTTCCATTTCAATAATGTTGTCTTTTTCTTAAATACCTCCCTACCCGGTGGCTCAACGGTAAGTCTGTAGGGTTGCGATCTAAAATTCGTGTTTCAGTACTCATAGTGAGCAAAGCGCATATAGCTTATTGTGTCGCTTTCCGCTTAATTACAACAACCAAATTAAATGTTTCTTCAATAGGTGGCTTTATTAGTTTTGAATACCAACTTCGGCACCAATAATTAGTTTAAAAGTCCATATAATTGCGTTAACTTTACAGGAATATAATTAATAAAAAAAGACAAATATTGCATGATTTTGTGTTGTTTTCTAACGGTATGATTCTCTCAAACTGCGACACTTTATTATCGCATGATCATCCCAAATTGTGTCGAATTATTATTACACGATCCTTCCAAACTATGTCGATTTATCATCAAACGATCCTTCCAAACTATATCGATTTACTATTACACGATCATTTGAAACTATGTCGATTTACTATTAAATGATCCTTCCAAACTGTGTCGATTCAATATTAGATGATTCTCCCGAACTGGGTAGATTTACTCTTAAATGATTGTTTCAAATTGTGTAGATTTACTATATATTTACTATTATACGTTCCTTTCAAACTGTGCCGATTTACTATTGAATGATCCTCCCTAATTGTGTTGATTTATTATTGTGCGATCCTCCCAAACTTTGTCGGTTTACTATCACAGGATTCTCCTAAACTGTTTAGATTTATTATCATATGACCCCTCAAAATATTTTGCTTAAATTCTGCATGTCCCTGCACATTGAGTAGTTTTAATACATCAGTATCCATTCAAAACTTGTTGTTTTATTTCCACGTAGTGCTCTTAAACCGTGATGCTTTCTTTTCGCGCGATCCTCTCAAACTGAGCTGCTTTCCAAAGATCTTTCCAAACAGAGTCTCCTGACGAGGCAGTGACAAATCAAAATGCTTCCAGTGTAAGCTTACTACGCAGTGGGAAATACTGGTGACAGAGTCCAAAGCTTGTGAATATTAAGCATTTTAATTCAAAAATGATTATATATATGTATATGGCCGCTATTTGTAAGGCCCGGCATGGCCAAGAGCGTTAAAGAGTGCGACTCGTAATCCGAGGGACGCGGGTTCGCATCCCAGTCGCGCCAAACATGCTCGCCCTTTCAGCCGTGGGGGCGTTATAATGTGACGGTCAATCCCACTATTCGTTGGTAAAAGAGTAGCCCAAGAGTTGGCGATGGGTGGTGATGACTAGCTGTCTTCCCTCTAGTCTTACACTGCTAAATTAGGGACGGCTAGCACAGATAGCCCTCGAGTAGCTTTATGCGAAATTCAAAAACAAACAAACAAACAAATGTTATTCGTAAAACCATTTTATTTGCACCAGACTATTTCTCTGTAGACACAGCATTAAACGTAGACATTATAATGTGTCGTTAGTTAAAAAAATTTGTAAATAATGACACATACGTTCAAACAGCGGCTATGACCGATAAAAATAAACTTACATTCTCTAATAGCAAAACTATAAGGGATTAAGTTAATTTGAAAGTTAGCTTCCTTGTGTTTAAACGTGTACATACATATTACTAAAATGGTCCGTGTTATCAGTTGCTTGTTTTTTGTATTGTGACTAAGAATTTCTTTTTGATAAATAATCTCTAACACTATGTTGTGGCTTCAAGCTATGTTCATGCATGTTGAGGGTGACGTTTATAAGTCTCTTTTAATACCTTTATTGATAACGGCTTGAAAACATGAAATAAGTATTCGAAGCATAGATTTAGAAGACAGGGCTAATGAGCGATGATTGATTTCATATATTTTAAACATTCACGATGCTGAAGCCACGGGTATAATCTATTTTCATAGAATCATATAGAAAAATTCGTTATACAACCAGGCTCGGAAAACGCTTGCTATCACATCTTTCATGGGACTAATTAATATTCAAGAGTGAACATTCTGCACATATACAACAGATAAGGCCGATTACAAGTGCTCAAACACTTACTGCTTTAGCATGAGACTGTTGAACTCGGGAGCTATCTGGGTGACACAAACTCCACGCATTTGGGCCTGTATTGGCGAAGCTGTGTAAGGGTGTGATTACCTCTGTCGAACAAGGTATTTATTACAAGGCGGTTGTAGACTTTGTAGATAAACTGCAAGAAGTACCCCTCCCAAAAAAAACTACAAAAAACCGTTGAACACTATGAAAACCATGTGCGTTACTACTTAGCTTCAAGTTCCAGTGGATCTGGAGTGGTTTGTTTATTTATATTCACGTTAAAATCTTAAAAGGGCGTGCGACACAGTATGGATGATACGTTCATGTTTTGTTAATTATAATCACACAAAGCATATAGAAATTAGTAATTTCGTGGTAAAATTTCAAGCCCCAAAATAGCATGAAATAACATGTCTTATTACTGCAGATCTAATGATAATATCTGGCTATATTTTTAATCGTTATATGGTACTCTGAGGTTTTATATTCGTGTAGAAAACTTGAAAGATGACTTGTTGTTAATTGGGAATCTTTCAAAGATTCATTTTTTCACTTGTTTATAATATCGTTCAAATTATCTTTTTCTTTCCAAATCTACTTTCACTTGAACATGTTTTCTTAAAAACGAGTGTATGTGATATTTATATCTGATTGAGCTTCTCTCTTCAATATTTCTTTTATCAGAATAGTCGTTCGTTTAGGATATTCGATCAAAACTACACTGATGACAAGAACAGGTTTCAGCATCTTAAACCCCTTTATGATTACGCTAAACTAATACATAGCATTTTTAATGACACTGTTGACACTATATACAAAAGCAGTGTCATTGAATGGAAGATATGTGTGTATAATCAATTGTGAAAGCGTATTTTGGTTGACTATTAAAAACTTTTGGAGCTTAAAGTGTTTGTTTTTTGTTTCTAATAAAACTACTCTCTAATTTTAAACTGAGACAAAGCAGTCTGTCGGCATTAACCACTTCAACTCTGGTGGACAAGAATCGTGGCATCTTTACCGCCACATTATAAAGCCCCCACTGATGAAAGGGTGAGTACGTTCGGAGCCTGGTTCTGATTCCATAACCCTCAGATTGCTGGTCGAGTAGCCTAACCATCAGTTCTTTTTACTTCAGTTTTAATAGAAGTTTAAACATAATATAATACCAAAACAGCAGTTTTAATTCTTGTATTTAAAAGTGATTATATATTTTAAATTACTTGCCCTACAGGCGGCACACTGAGAATCATATTCGTTTTTCAGAAAACTTGAACAGTTACCCGCCATTCCCAATCATAATATCATACTTATCTCTATTACTGCAAGTATTATTTGCCCTTAATAATATTATATAATATAAGCAGTAATAACCTGTGTGCTGATACATATTTTACTGAATAATCCACAATCTCGCTTTGTTGAAAGAAAGAAAAACAATGGTAGTTTGCGAAAAAAGTGATTTAGGTATTTAGTAAAATATGGTTTCGAAACAATTTGCGCGACGTCCAAAATTCCTTGGATAAAACAGACTGTTCTCAGTGTGTCTCTTGTAACATTTGTTCTTCTAAATCAAGCAGCTTTTCAAGAATAATGATTTTAAATATCACATTTTCTCTCTAATCATTCTAATCTAATTATATAACATCAGTTATATAATTGCCAAGTTTAGAAATTACAGTAAACATTTAATTTATTTCACATATCCTGCTTTATATTTTAATATTGTTTTCTGTGCATACGTAATTCGCAACAAAAAACTTATAGAATACTTTTGTTTTTTCTTCGTTTCTGTTAACATCTTTGTACGGTAAAAACGCAAAAATTTAAAAGTTAACCACTTTATGAAAGATAACAGGACACCTACCGTAAGATTCCATACTATGTCCTTTTAAGGTTTACAACGTAGCAATTAATTACTTAAAAAGAATTCGACAAACGCCATGCTGCTTTTTCTACCATGTCATATGTCACTTCTTTCACGTGACTTAAGAATGTGAATAGCTTTTCACAAATGTCATGACCGAGTGATGCCCAATTTCTGTCTTCTTTTTTTTCTATTGCATTCCATTCACCACCCCTCCACCCCATAGAAATGACTATCAAACATTTCCTTTGTGTTTTTCTTTTCATAATGGAAGATTTTAATTAAAAAACATGTTTATCAAGTACAGTTGGCTTTAAATCCACGACAGAAGAATGTTCTGTCTCTTAGAACTGTTTTTTTTATTATTCAGTTATTTTCATGCCCGTTCTTAATGAATAGCTATTTTCAGTTCCTTAGCACAGATTCTAACCTCTATATGGTGCCCATAGGGCAAATTACGATACAAAAAAATTTAGCGCAACAAAGGTTCTTGTAAAGTGATCACAATTTTTTTTATACATAGAGTTGATATGTGACACTGCGTGTGGTTCAAATGAGAAGAAACTAGGATAAGTCTGTTTTATAGCGCTTTAAATAATGCTACATAACTTGATTATTGGTATTATTTAAAGCACTATAAAACATAAGAAACAGCAGTAAAATTTTATTTTTAAATAAAAGAACTATCTCAGTATTTTATTTCTAAATATGCGTGTTAAATATCTCGCTGTTAACATTAGTAGTGATTGCTGTAATATAGTTCACGTGAATAGAAACAGGTTTTGTAGCCATAACAACTTCCGAAATAAATGACCCTTAACCGTACATGAGTAGATACAATAATTATTTTTTTAGTATTACTTACAGGTAAACCAAGTTTTCATAATTTCTCTAAACAATTAACCTGGTTAATAATAGGTTGCTTTAAAAAGTAAAGTTAAGATACTTGGGTGCGATATAAAGGTAACAGTCAAATCTCACTCACCAGTCAGATTATAATCGCCCAACAGTTGGCAAGAAGTGCTGTTGATTATTTACCTTCTGTCTAGTCTATAGAAGTTTAAATTATTGCTCAAACTTTATAAATATTAATAGTAATAAAGTTACCTCAGACATTTTAGTATCTTTTACTTACAACATACAAAACCAGTTATTTACCCTGACGTTCTGTCATTGGTTCCACAGTAAAGCGTTACGTTAGTACAAACGCATCTTTCTCTACATGTAATCCTCCCAAACCACAGCGAGTGACCAATGAAAACCGATCTCTCGACTCTGACAACGTATTTTAAATTAGTTTTGCATTTTACTGTTACCATTCGGTTATAGAATCAGTGGAAAGAAAAATACACACAAAAACAATTAAATAAGCAAATTAATAAAAATTCATAAAAGGCTCAATGCATTAAAAATATGTCTAAATTAACCAAAATAATGCGATGAAGAACTTACTTCGAGTATTATGTTTAAAAACTCTTATCTAACACCTGCCGAGCGGCAAAAATTAAGCCTTAAGAATTCACCAAAATGTACGAGATACATGAAGATACATAAATTAGCACATAAACTTAGTAAATAATGAAATATCAGTTATGATATGTAAGACAACAGGTAATAATCGAGCTAAACTAACAAAATAATGATACATAACAGAATGTAACCTACAACTGGCATACCAATTTGTTCGATATTTCCTAATTAGATTAAAATTTACAAATAAATATTTAAAACAAATGATTTGCAAAGGCAGTAACAGACTTTACAAATCTGAATCTGTGGAGATACCACATAATTGAATAAACTTAGTATTTTAACAATAGAAGGACAAACTATGGTTCTGGACAGATTTGTAGCATTTATTCCTGCAATATTTTAACATCAGTTATTAGAAATTTAAAACCAAAGTAATTCTAAGTTATGTTAGTTAACAAAGTGACACGGAGAGCTTAATGTCATAAACCTATTCACAAGAAACCTAAAACATTATTATGATTAGAAGGTATTGAACCATCAGTTACTTACTGTTGTTATTTACGATATTTTGTCTAGTATCTTAATATTTTCTGCCGAGGATCAGCCAATATAGGTAACTTAAAGTAGTCCTACTTCCACGTAATATGTTGACAATGCAGAACCATTTTCTTAAGAATTTAAATGAATAATAATAAACAGCGATAATCTTCAAAAGGTTTCTTAAAACCTCTTAACCAATAGTTTTAATTAAACATGGATATACTTCTAATCATATACTGGTATTCGTGGCAGTGCACATTCACTAACAAAAACTGATCGAATAAACAGAAAAAAAATGCTAAAAATTCATACAAAAAGATTGAAGATATATTTTTTTCTATAAATTAGAAATCAAAGATGTCTAAAACTAGCATTTATATCGATTATTTTTAAGTATGTGACTTAAATTACTTGCATTGTATTAATTCAGCAGTGAAGTTTGTATTTTTTATTTGGTAAGGTAAAACAGTTATAGAAAACAAAATCCACAATGTCAATATGGTTATAGTTACATATAACGAGATTTTTTATTTGTGAATAAAAAAATACATATATTCGCATATGCATTTACATATAAAAGTTTCGAAAAGTTCAGATAAAACGGATGTTAATATTTGAACAAGAAACTAAGTTGTTGAGTGGTGAAATCGTCAGTTTTGTTTAGAAGTACAAAGCGATTAATATTTTGTGAAATTGAAACATACAGAGCAAGACTGCTGAAAATACATTTTGGAGCATCGTCGGCTATTACCGACATTTAGAAAGATTAAACCAGTTACCAGCAGGCGATGACCAGGTGGTTAAGGCACTCGACGCGTCATCCGAAGGTTGTGGGTTCGAATCCCCGTAACAGTTGATTTTTTTTTTTTTTTTTAATATTAGGTTTTCAACTCACTGCAATGTTATTGGCTATGACAAAATCCGGGGCTCCAGCTCGAAAAGCCTTTAGTTAAACTTTCAGACTATATTGTTTATTTTTAAAAGAGAAACCGGTTTCCATTTCTGAGGAAACTGAGAAGATATGTTCAAACGCATCTCGTTAAAAGTCGATTATGCAGAAGCGATAAAAACACAATAGAGATATTGATAAACAAGTTTTTGTGAAAAACACAGTTATAATCAACAGGTATAAGTCAATGGAAATGTAGCATTATTATATAAATAGTAATAATTACAAGTGGTTAAACAAATTGAGCATTTGAAACAATGTGTCACAATGTTAAGTCGTTCTTAAATATTTGTACTCTACAGATACTAAATACAAACTTTGTCTAGAAAAAGTGAACCAAGTCTAGGTAAAAACATATCTTGATCTGTATTATAAAGAATATCTGAAAAGCAAATTTTCTTTAGTAAATAACTGCCTATGTATTCGTTGACATATTAACGTAACCTTTCCACTTAAATGAAGAGGTGACTTATTTCTCTTCATTCGTGATTTTCCAAACTTTCAGGCCAAGTTTGCCTTTTGAGTTTTAAAAATATTTCTACTCTTTCATCTGATGATTAGCCACAATCTTGACCATTACCAATATTTGTTAGTACCTTTCTAACTTTTATATGAACTCCATAATGATGGAACATGTACTCCTGTGCCATAGATTGGGGAATACTGGTTTGTAGCATTGAAGACGAGATCTGTCGCTACCAGTACAGCACGGCGGGAAGTTTGATATTACTCTAAGCATAATTGATTATATTATTGTTTCCCAGAGAGGGGTCCAAAGACAACCAGATGAATCATTCTCACCAATACACAGTAGTGTGCTGTCCGTCAAGTTGTCAACAGACACTAAAATGACGTTATATAAACGACACTTAACGTTGCAATTTGTATTGCCATGATGTCAGTAAAACGTCTGCATAACAAAAATCACGAGAATAATTATACACCCCGTAGGCTACATCACAGCACTACATACGAAGTTATAAAGCAAAAAATAAAAATAATTGTTAATCGTAAATTTGGTTTTATTTAATCTTGAAATAGAACACTTTTGGGGATCTTGCGAAAGTACATCTAGTTACAATATCAGTCATTAATTAGTGAATATATTTAGCAAGAAAATTTAACATTGCAGGTATAAAGAGTGTTTGATATATATAAGTGATTTTATTTATTTAGCCTAAATTATGTAAGAAATGAGTTCATCTTTCCTTATGCCTGACTTATTTTCCACTTTTCTTCAAAACTGTTGATGCAAATTTAATTATCCCTCGAGGTATAATAATGAAGTGCGAAATTAACCAACCATTTCTTGTGCTATTTGACAGATAATGAGCACGAATACCAATAAAAGAAATAAGGTTTGGTTTGATTGTTTTGAATTTCGCGCAAAGCTACACGAGGGATATCTGCGCTATCCGTCCCTAATTGAGCAGTGTAAGACTAGAGGGAAGGCAGTTAGTCATCACCACCCACCGTCAGCTCTTGGGCTACAAAGAAATAAGGAAGTAATTTTTTATTGCATATTTCTGAAGAGAGAAACTTTGAGAATAATAAATCAACAAAGTTGGAGAGGGGAGAGGAAAATATGGAGATAAAATGTGACATAATGACAAAAACTTTCACCTGTTTTTCCGAGCATCTTTATGAATACCTACCAATTAAAAGAGACCAGTGAATGTCTGTTTGAATGTGCGAATGACACTTAAATAAACCTATGCAGTTCAACTTTCACCTTATTTCGTGATAACGGATGTCCCAAAAGTTGTAACAACAAGTTCGTTGTTATTAAGAGTTATTACTCTGTTCCCCTGTGTCATTTCCCGAAATACCTAAGTGGCACGCGATACTGGTGGGCGATAAAGGGCAGCGCTAATATCAGACTTAACATAGAAATATTTTTTTGTTTTTTTTTGTAAGTACCTCACAGAAATATACGTATAAGAATGCATATCACACAAAGTCATTTCTCACATACATTTTTTCGAGTTTATCTACTCGTTAGTTGTTAATTATATTTGCAGCCATAGCCCAGAATTATAATGGGGAAAGTACTTTGACGTACCATACGTGCACAAAAGTTTTATTTTAATAGTAACCAATAGCGTCCTAAACATCTTAAAGTAATATTATAAAAAAAAATGTAACTTAAAAACATCGTTAATATTACAAGACCAGCGGCTACAGTAGATTAAAAGAAAAATATGTTTATTTGTTTGTTATCGTTTCAATCGTCTCTTGTTTATTTTGTCTTGATCGCAGCTTCACTCATCTAGCACTGCCGTACAAAGAAGTGCTACGATTTTGCGTTGTGTTATATGGAAACATATTTTCAGACCATTGTTTGTTTGTTTTTGAATTCCGCTCAAAGCTGCAGGAGGGCTATCTGCGATAGCCATCCCTAATTTAGCAGTGTAAGACTACAGGGAAGGCAGCTAGTCATCACCATCCATCACCAACTCTTGGGCTACTCTTTTACCAACGAATAGTGGGAATGATCATCACGCTACAACGCCCCCATGGCTGAAAGGGCGAGCATATTTGGTGCGATTGGGATTTGAACTCGAGACCCTCAGCTTACGAATCGAGCGCCTTAAACACCTGGCCATCCCGGGGCCTAGTCAACTCTTATCGCACAGATGACTGAAACGTTATACAAATGCAGCATCTTCTTTTAAACCACTGTAACAGCTGTTTTGTAATATTACGCACGTATAGTTAACGGAAATTATAATTATATAATTTTAAAAACAATTATATGACATTCGCTTTAACATGACGCTTCTTACACGCATCACTTTATGTTTCAGTTCTGATTAGTCTCCCACTGCTCGGATAGCGGTACGTCTTCGGGTTTACAACGCTAAAATCAAGGGTTCGATTTCCCTCGGTGGACTCAGCAGATAGCCCGATGTAGCTTCGCTATAAGAAAACACACACACCAGACCTTCTTTTTAAAATAATGTCATATATTTAATTTTTATCTTAATCTTAGCTTTTCTATGATTAACCGACTCCAATTCTTAATAAAGAAACAGTGCTATCACAGATTCCAGTGAATATAAAATAACCATTGTATATTGTCTTACTGAGTTACAATCGCGACAAAGAAATTTTAAACAACAACATATTTCAAGCAAAAACCACTATAAATGTCTTTGGCTAGTATTAAATCCAAAGTATATTTTTCTCTTATATGACAATTTTTTTCAATATTTTAAATTTTAAATTCATTTTTCAAGCCTTTTTTTCACTCTTTTATGTAGATCTAGGATTTAAGAACCCTTAACGCAGAATGTACATTCCCGATGTTAAGCCACCTGGCACTCTAAAAAACGAAATAAAAAAAATAGTATTTCACGGTGTCCTATTTATGCCAATTAAATTTTCAATATCTATCGAGATTCCTCTATAATGCAGGTGGTTAAGGCACTCGACTCGTAATCCGAGGATCGCAGGTTCGAATCTCCGTCACACCAAACATACTCGCCGTTTCAGGCTTGGGGGCGTTAAAATGTTACGGTCAATCCCACTATTCGTTGGCAAAAGAGTAGCCCAAGAGTTGGTGATGGATGATGATAACTAGTTGCCTTCCCTCTTGTCTTACACTGCTAAATTAGGGACGGCTAGCGCAGATAGCCCTCGAGTAGTTTTCTGGGGAATTCAAAAGAAATCTATATGATGATGAAACTGCTGCAAAAAATAATGTCGGTAGAAAGAACATCATTCTGTTGGATAGTGAATTAATCCAGTATTTTTTGTCCTCTTAAACATAATGGAAATCTTTACACATACCAAACTGAAAATCACAGCTAAACTGAAACATACTTGAAAACGTTTCAGTATGATATGTAAATACAGTTCATTAAAATTCCACATGGTATGTGTAATCGTCTTACTGGCCCAAGTAAAAAGTACGATAAACCACGACAAAAAAAAACATTATCGTCTTCTTAGAGAATTAAAATATATAGAATGAAAGGTGATTAACATGCTAATGTTATCAGTAAAGACATTCGTTGCAATAATAATCTGGTGAACTTTACACTTACGTATGTAGGGGTTTTCTTATAGCAAAGACACTGCGGGCTACCTGCTGAGCCCACCGAGGGGAATCGAAACTCTGATTTTAACGTTGTAAATCCATAGCCATACCGCTGTACTAGCAAGGGGCTGCACTTATGTAAAAAAAACACCAAAACAAACTGAGTGTAATTTGTGGCCGTCATTAATATTTTGTTGATGAAATTGATGACAAATAATAGAAGAATTTATTCAGCGTAGAAAAGTAATAATATTCATATTTAAAAATTGCTTGTTATTCTTGAAATAATTTTATTTAATTTGTTCTTTGGAGATGAGGCATAACTAGATGTAGCTAAAATTTGTTCAAGCTAGAGTGAAAGTAATTTTTCTGTCTCGTGAATTTTCTAAATAGACTAACTAAGTCTTATTCCGCCATGGTATTCGGATGACAAGGTTTATAACATGACGGTTTTAAAAGGGTAATGCAACTGAACCAGAGATTATTTTTCGCAAAACAGCAGGAAGAAATACACATCCTTTGGTGCTTAGCAGTATGTGTGAAAATTTTCAAACTTCAAATAATAAATATTTAAGAATTTCATTGCTATAACTCGAACAGACAGACAAACAGATGATAAGATGCACATTTCTACATTAGTCAATACAGAGAATACATTAAGGCATCTTGTCTTACTCTAGCGTGAAGTAAAAGGTTGAAGGGTCTCTTAAACTGTCACGTTTTTCAAATAATTTGGATTTATTTCAACTAAATAAAACTTATAACCAGTTATATTCTATTTAATATTTATATATTGAAAATTATATACTTTAGTGATAGTGAATATACGTATAACAACATTTTCAAAGACAATCGGTTATCATCAATATCGTTAAGATTTCCGTTCGCTAAAAAACGACCCAATATTTAGGAAAAATATCTAAGAGTCCAAAAAAGGATTGGTGCGTCAGACTACGTAATCATAATCTAAGTCTGTTTGAAAAATACTCATAAGTGGAATCTGTAAAATGCCTTGTCAGGTTCATAAACATGGAAGGAAAGGGGCATGTTTCGCCTGTAGGGCTTGTAAACAATCTTTTCCTTTGGATTTACACAAAACTGTATCTTTTTTTTCTTACTTCATGGATTTGAAATCTGAAAAAAAAACGTGTTGATAGTAGATTCAAGTAGTTTATTTCTACCCATCAGCGCATTCTCGGACATAATATTTCAAAATTTGGTGTAACGTCTAGAATGGTCAGTTTTTAGTGACCATGGGTCTCACGCTTATATAGTCGTTAACCATATGGAAGGGGATGGAGGTACATGGCAAATGGTTATTTCAAACTTGCATATCATAGGTTGTTGAGATTTTGAAAACAATTAAGAAATTCATAATCGTCGTGAAACTTGTATTGTTTCAAAATCCTATTTTGTTTGCGGTAAAGCGCAAAGCTACACTGTGAAATATTTGTGCTTTACCACCCGTGTGTATGAAAACCCGATTTTTAGCGTTATAAGGCTTCATACTTTACACTGAGTACCATGTTAAAAAAAACAACAACTATTTTGTTAATGTATAAAAGTCAACTGTACTTTGTAAAAACATGATATATTAACAACTCTTCTCTTTCTGCTATTAGAAATACGAACGTCGGGTCGGGTGTAGCCCTATGAATATTGTGCCAGAATGTGAATTTAGTGATCCATGCTTTGCGTCATTGTACATAAAATAACATTCCATACTTTGGATGCTTTGTAAGAGTGACGATAAAATTCCAGTGTTTGGATTATATTAGTTCCAGAGTTTCCGATAGGTGCTGTTGCCAAGCTACCTTCCTTTAGTCTTATGATTTATAAATTAGAAACCACCATCGTAAGTAATTCTCGCTCGGTTTTACAAGAATAACTGAAATAACCAAATAAACATCCCATTTCTTAACTGAAATATTCAAACATATCCAGCAACTAATTAAAAATCTGGAGAAAAATGGGTGTTGGTGTTTTTCTTATACTAAAGCCACGTGGTGCTATCTGTTGTGTCTACCGAGGAAAATTGAACCTTCTGATTTTAGCATTGTAAATCATTAGACTTACCGCTGTTCCAGTGGTAGACATTGGAGAAAAAAAAAGAAAGAAATTTGTATATGACGCACACATCGAACTAAGACATCAGCTGACATTGCTTGATAGATGGGCCGTAACCTTCATTCTCACATAAAATCAAAGAAACTCTGCGAATAAATAGGGAGTTAGAGTATGAAATAAAATATTCTCACTTAGAGCATGATACGAACAATATAATAATTGAAATATCTCTCCAAGTGATTTAACGGATAAACTCAATAAATTAATTTGGTTTGTTTTGAATTTCGCGCAAAGCTACGTAAGTGAGATCTGCGCTAGCCGTTCCTAATTTAGCAGTGGAAGACTAGACGGAAGGTAGCTGGTCATTACCATCCACCGCTAACTCTTGGGCTACTCTTTTACCAACGAATAGTGGGATTGATCGTAACTTTGTAACCCCCTCCCCATGGTTGAAAGGGCGAGCATGTTTGGTGTGGGATTCGAACCCGCGATCCTCGGATTGCGAGTAGAGTGCCTTAATTACCTGGTCCACTAAATTGAGTGTGTTTTGTGTTTTTCTTATCGCAAAGCGACATCGGGCTATCTGTTCAGCTTACCGAGGGGAATCGAACCCCTGATTTTAGCGTTGTAAATCCGGAGACATACCGCTGTACTAGCGGAGGGCTTAAAAGTCGTTTAAGTCTGTTTGTTTTTCTTAGAGCAAACCACATTGGACTATCTGCTGAGCCCACCCAGGGGAATCGAACCCCTGATTTTAGCGTTGTAAATCCGTGGACTTACCGCTGTACTAGCGGGGGGGACCACTAAATTGAAGAAAGCAATTTGGAAGCTACAATGCCATTGAAATAAAGATGAATAACCACATGAAACACCATGACGCTCTTAATGTGACGAGCTACGAGAAGAACGGTCATGTTCAGTAACGTAGTGTAGATAGCAAATAAGAAAATTTAGGAACAAATGAAAACTCTATAGTAAACGTCATGTAGATAGATTCTGATTCGACATCCCAGCGCTATATAAATCACTTTATAACTATGTGTGCAAGGATTTGATGCTTTCAAAGGAACTTCACATGTAAAAGATATATAAAATGTCACCGAATAAAAAATGGTTTTTGCTAATTAACTATTTTAAGGTTAATTATATAAGAGCTTCCATCCGTAATCGCGCGAAGTGAAGCAAAGCGTAATTAAACACGAAATTGTGAGAAGAGATGTAGGACCTAATTACACATAAAATTCCCATAAGAAAAGTAGAGCACAATTTAACATAAAGATGCAAATCTCCAGGACGATTTGAAAAAACAAACAAACGAATATAGTACTTATATCTATTGATGTATAAACAATAGTTTAGAGACTCAGCAAACGTCATAAGAACTCTGTTTTCAAAATATATACTTTACTGTATGTGAGATTAACATCGTTAATTTATAAACAAAGCAGCTACAATGCCGAAAATATGTTTATACAATAAGCAAAGTACAGCACATGGTTTCTCGCTTGATTCGCTACAAACATATAATTAAAAAGTTTATTCAGTAAAAATATGTACTGCTGTCGGGATTGTCTTTGTATATTTTTTTTATCATTACTTTTGTTTGGGCCCGGCATGGCAAAGCATGTTAAGGAGTGCGACTCGTAATCTGAGGGGCGCGGGTTCGCATGCCAGTCGCGCCAAACTTGCTCGCTCTTTCAGCCGTGTGGGCGTTATAATGTGACGGTTAATCCCACTATTCGTTGGTAAAAGAGTAGCCCAAGAGTTGGCGGTGGGTGGTGATGACTAGCTGCCTTCCCTCTAGTCTTACACTGCTAAATTAGGGACGGCTAGCACAGATAGCCCTCGAGTAGCTTTGTGCAAAATTCAACAATAAAAAAAACAACTTTTGTTTGATTTTCATGTTTCTGTATTTTTATGATTTTTTTCTTTGGTGCTTTTGTATTTTCTTACAACGCATGAAGCTTGTAGCATAAAAATTGTATCGTTGACATTACTAGAGGTAGAGAATATTGAAACGTTTTTTTTTTATTGGAGCAAAATGTTTTTTCACATTTGATGTATTAAATTCTAACAGTAATTTATGTGACACTTGAATATAAAGAACTATTTAGTACCCAAAAATCAATAGATATGAAGAACTACATATCACCAATAATCAATATGCGTCGAGAATTACGTGTTACTTATCGATAACTACATATTACCCATAACCAACATGCATCAGGATCCACTTATGACCCATAATAGAGAAATTCATATTAGCCAGAAAACATTTTCAGGAAATGTTGAACACATTGATTTATTTTGGTTCATTTGTTCAGATATTCCTATTTCTTCTTTATATTTATTTGTCAAAAATACAAGTAAAGTAGTAATTTTTAAACTGTTGTAAGGTCAACAGTAGATCTTTTTTCGCTGTGAAAGAAAACTTAATTGAAACCAGTTGCATATTGTTTCATCTGATATTTCATAAAGTTTTCTTCTATATTTACTATATATGTCCAAAAGTGCCTGCTATACAAGTGCTTTTCTGTTGGATTGTGTAATATCAATTTTTTCACCTGTAATCATGCACACCTATAAGTTCCATAAGTGGACCCATGGCGTGTAAGGGGAGACAAAGAGCTATTGTTTCCTTAATTTACATCTATATTGCTAGCTGCATTGTATGCTATCACTGTAACTATTTATAGTCCCTTTGTTTGTAGAAAAAGTCGTTTACCGAAGGGTTATGTCTAATGAGATATATGGACCTGTCCTAAAAGCTTCATTTTCTTTAAAGCTCGTCCAAAAACAGAAGTTTATTAATAAGGGTTAATTAGAGGGCAAGGGCCCCTACCAGTAAAATATTCTTCACCATTTATATATTGTTGTCTCGGGCTCCAGAAGGTCTATAAAGATCGCACTAAAATTTTAAAACAAATACCTCAGTAATTTAATTAGCATCGGTTAGGGGATTCAAGTGAACAAGAACATTTACATCGGTTAGGGGATTCAAGTGAACAAGAACGTTTACATCGGTTAGGGGATTCAAGTGAACAAGAACATTTACATCGGTAAGGGGATTCAAGTGAACAAGAACATTTACATCGGTTATGGGATTCAAGTGAACAAGAACATTTACATCGGTTAGGGGATTCAAGTGAACAAGAACATTTACATCGGTTAGGGATTCAAGTGAACAAGAACATTTACATCGGTTAGGGGATTCAAGTGAACAAGAACATTTACATCGGTTAGGGATTCAAGTGAACAAGAACATTTACATCGGTTAGGGATTCAAGTGAACAAGAACATTTACATCGGTTAGGGATTCAAGTGAACAAGAACATTTACATCGGTTAGGGATTCAAGTGAACGAGAACATTTACATCGGTAAGGGGATTCAAGTGAACGAGAACATTTACATCGGTTAGGGATTCAAGTGAACAAGAACATTTACATCGGTAAGGGGATTCAAGTGAACAAGAACATTTACATCGGTAAGGGGATTCAAGTGAACGAGAACATTTACATCGGTTAGGGGATTCAAGTGAACAAGAACATTTACATCCGTTAGGGGATTCAAGTGAACAAGAACATTTACATCGGTTAGGGGATTCAAGTGAACGAGAACATTTACATCGGTTAGGGGATTCAAGTGAACAAGAACATTTACATCGGTAAGGGGATTCAAGTGAACAAGAACATTTACATCGGTTATGGGATTCAAGTGAACAAGAACATTTACATCGGTTAGGGGATTCAAGTGAACAAGAACATTTACATCGGTTAGGGATTCAAGTGAACAAGAACATTTACATCGGTTAGGGATTCAAGTGAACAAGAACATTTACATCGGTTAGGGATTCAAGTGAACGAGAACATTTACATCGGTTAGGGGATTCAAGTGAACAAGAACATTTACATCGGTTAGGGGATTCAAGTGAACAAGAACATTTACATCGGTTAGGGGATTCAAGTGAACGAGAACATTTACATCGGTAAGGGGATTCAAGTGAACGAGAACATTTACATCGGTTAGGGGATTCAAGTGAACAAGAACATTTACATCGGTAAGGGGATTCAAGTGAACAAGAACATTTACATCGGTAAGGGGATTCAAGTGAACGAGAACATTTACATCGGTTAGGGGATTCAAGTGAACAAGAACATTTACATCCGTTAGGGGATTCAAGTGAACAAGAACATTTACATCGGTTAGGGATTCAAGTGAACGAGAACATTTACATCGGTTAGGGATTCAAGTGAACAAGAACATTTACATCGGTTAGGGGATTCAAGTGAACAAAAACATTTACATCGGTTAGGGGATTCAAGTGAACAAGAACATTTACATCGGTTAGGGGATTCAAGTGAACAAGAACATTTACATCGGTTAGGGGATTCAAGTGAACAAGAACATTTACATCGGTTAGGGGATTCAAGTGAACAAGAACATTTACATCGGTTAGGGGATTCAAGTGAACATGAACATTTACATCGGTTAGGGGATTCAAGTGAACATTTACTCGTGTTTGTTACGAAGTGACAGCTACTTTTCATCTACACAAATTAGGTTAGAAAAAATGTATTTCTAGTTCAAGCTAATCTTCCATTTTAAAATACAGCGTATAGTGAAATACGCATTGTATATCCTTGTTATGAATGTTCACAAGACGTTCCTTAATATGTTCTGGAAATAAAAGAAAGACCACCAACCGTGCACTAAAATGAAGAGTAAGATCATGCTGAGTCAATAGGTTTTAATCATTATTCACGTAACTCAAAATATGCCACAAAATAAACACTACGGCCACCCACAGTTAAACAAAATTAAATTGATACTGCACGAAAACTTGTATTTCATTTGCATTTTAAGTTTATCACTCCACAAAGCGTTACTTTTAATAATGTCGTAATAGAATAGGAACATAGTTTTAAATTAACGATCAAAAATTGTATTCAACTTCGATACTGCATTAAGTAATATTAGTCCCATTAATGTTTTGTCAAAGCTGCCAGGAAACTAACATGAGTCGAAATGTTGACACAACATAGAAAAAATATCATCAGGGAGTTGAAAGTCTTTAAGGAATGAAGATTTATAAGCATATTTGTTTTAGCTAGGGCTGAGTATAACGAGCCAGCGAGAAAAATTACATAACATTTGATGGCTGCCTTGATCACGAAACACAAAGTTTTAATAACATTATGCGAAATTCAGTTACTTTTAAGATAATTATAACTGTTGGGGGTATGTTTCCTTTTCTGATACCAAATAAAAAGAACATTTGATAACACACTAGAAAAATTAAAACCTCTTCATTTTTAAACAAATAAAAATACATTTTTACTTCAAGTGGGTTTCTCGTCATTACGAAATAAAAATAGTTACTTTGAAAATAAATATATTTTTAGATCTGTGGTATACTCTTGTATGTTTAGTAACAACTCCAAGAAATAACTCGATTTATGTCTTCAGATACTGATTTTAATTTCACTCAAGGCTCAGTTATTTAAATCATAAGGATATTACGTCCAGTCTGTTAAATTAAGATTGAACAATAACAATCTAGAATTTTATAGTAAAATATAAAACAAAATTTATTTATGACAGAAACTGGAAGATCACATTTCTTCGCGATTTCCAGTTTTATTAATAGTAACTTCTTACCAAAGTACTTACTTAGACATCAGAACTAAGATATATGCACCTACTAATCAGCATATCTCGTATTAAGTTCAACTGTTTTACTGAAAATGATTAGAACTTTTTTTCTTATTAGTTAGCTGCTCTTACTGATAACGATAGTTTGGGAGTAAACACAAAAGCATCTTATAAAGTTTGGTTAGTCCAGGAGGCTTTATAGGTCAGTCATATATCCATATACTAATTTAACAATACAGAATAGTCAAAACAGCTTTTAAAAAGTTAAACATAAAATTTGATTACAAATAACGAACAATAAAAAGGTTTGGTTTGTTTTGAATTTCGCGCAAAGCTACACGAGAGATATTTGCGCTAGCTGTCCCTAAATTAGCAGTGTAAGACTAGAGGGAAGGCAGCTAGTCATCACCACCCACCGCTAACTCTAGGGCTACTCTTTTACAAACAAATAGTGGGATTGACCGTCACATTATAACGCCACCACAGCTGAAAGGGCGAACATGTTTGATATGATGAGGATTCGAACCCGCAACCCTCAGATTACGATTCGAGTGCCTTAACCACCTGGTCATGCCGGGCCAAAAATAAAAGGAGGCACACCCTTGTGCAAATTAATTGAAACAAGACGGAAAATTACGTTTTTTTTTCAATTTTTTGCGTTTTATTTCTGAGAATCTAAAAATTACTCACAAATTAATACATGATATGACCGCCTTTATTTTTCAGAAGATCATTAATACGCTTTGGCATCGAGTCCACGAGTTGACTGCAATCTTTACTAATTTTTGGATCGCGGTTTCACACCTCAATTATGGCCTCAATTAGCTATTCTTTCGTAGTACAGTCTTTTCCCCGAAGTCTTTCTTTACAAATCACCCAAAGATTTTCAATAGGGTTTAAGTCCGGAGACTTTCCAAGCAAGTCCAGCACCTTTATTCGCGTTGTAGTCATAAAATTCTTCACAAGTTTTGATGTGTGGCACGGAGCCAGATCTTGCTAAAAAATGCCAGATCCTTCTGAAAATGTCTTTTTCAATTCTGGAACGACTCTTCTCTGCAAAACTTCGATGTACTGTGGTTCTCGCATCATACATTCTACGATATGTAAACCTCCGACGCCATAGTAGCTGAAAAAGCCCCAAAACATTTCTTCAAGAGATGTTTTACGAACTAAATGATGTGAGATTCTCAAAGTTTCTCACCTGGAGATCTGCGAATATGCAGACTTCTTTGGCCCTGTACGAAGAACTTCAGTCTCGTCACTGAATAACACCTTTCTCCATTGTTCTTGTATTTCAGACCCCATTGATATCGTTTTTTCTTTATTGAGTTGGTAAGGAGTTGTTTTTGACTGGTCTCCCTGCCCTTCTTACGCAATTTTGAATGACATAATATTCCTCAAAATTTCGTCATATATCCCAAAATAGATCGATCGTACGAAAAAACATAGCTATTGACGCCGTCTGTGTGCAAAAAATGACTATTAAAGGAAATCAGCGGGTCCATCGAGCCTACACTGGCCGCCATGATGAAAATATTGTAAAATGACCATTCGTTTCAATTAAGTTGCACAAGGGTGCACGTTAAAATTCTAACCAACACTGTGTGTCTATACTAAGGAAATATTTTCTATTGCTTAGGCCGTTGTCCAACTAAGAGTTATAAGAATATGGTAAAAGTTACACCTGGTTTGTCCTTCTCAGAAGATTTAGGTAAGTCCTAAAGTAATAAATTAACAATGCGCAAAAAATCTGGAAGAAACTGAAGAAGGCTGTTGTTTTGGGTGTTTTTTTCAATCTAAGTAATCTATCTTGGTAGTTCAGTAAAACCCATGGTGAACCTTGTACTAGGGTAAGTACAATAATTTATTTATATTTCCTGTTGTTTAGGGTGTGCTTATTAAGAATTCGACAGTTAACACATTGATTCCCTATGGCCGCTTGTTTCATTTATAGAAATTGAAAACGGCCGCTCGTGCCATTTTTGTGTCGATGTTTTCAGTATAATAATTTAAGAAAGAACTAAAAACCGCATTTACGTACAATATATCTGTTCACTCTTGCAAAAACTTGGATGCACATGAATTTCAGCAAAAAAGACAACTTAACTACACAGCAGAGGTTATCGTAAGGTTGTTCTATGGATTATTTCTTGACCCGTTCATGATATGACTTGATTAGCTGCAGGGGCGTAACCAGAAATGGTCATTGGGGAGGGGGAGGGGTTAGTTTGAGTGCTTGATGCAAGTGCCGCAGGCGCGAAGCCATGCCAGGAGGGTCAGGGGGCATGCCCCCCCCCGTGAAATTTCTTAATATAAAAATAAAAGAAAAGCCTGAATTTTGCATTCTGAGATCACATTTTGGCAAATTTCAGAATGGCACACTGAGGTGTTTGTCTTATTTTTTTAATGATAAATAAATATATAGGCCTATATATATAATATATAACTTAAAGTTAACAGGCCCAGAAAAGTAGGCCTACAGTCCTGTCATCAACATATAAAATGTAGAGTCACTCAGGAGAGTGCAAAATATATGTATAATGTCTATAATCTGTATTAAAATATCATGGACAGTGTATGTTCAGATTCCCTGGATTTCAAGAATTAACTTCACAAATAAACAGTGGGTGGCACCGTGGCAGGCTAGCGGCACCATGGCACCAACTTAGTACCATTGGCGCCATCTATAGTGAATGATTCACTATAGATGGCGCCAATGGTACTGTGAATGTGATGTTGACAAACAGAAGTTGCGATAAACAATCATTTACTATGTCAAGCCTGAAAAAGGAAAAGACACTGCATGGGTTCTTTAAACCCATTCTGAAGCTGAATCTGATCAATCTGCTGCAGCCAATCAGGTTGAATCAGAATTGTGAACTGAATTGTCAGAGTCATCACGGTGGCCTTATAACAGTGCTGCCACTACCACCTCAGGCCCAGCCTGAGACATTGGAAATTACATTTCTGATGATGTCAGCATTAGTAAACAGGTAAGTCAACTCCTCATTATATTAATTTTGTATTAAAAATCATGCAAACACTCTGTATCGCTGGCTTTCACAGTGGCTCTACAGTCAACATGCAAAGGGTGCTTTCTGCAAGTACTGCTGTCTTTTTGCTCCTGATGGTGCTGGTGTTGAAAGCCAGAAATTTGGATAACTAGTGAAATTTCCATACACAAACTGGAAGAAGGCTGTTGAAGACTTCAAGGCACATGAATTGAAACAGTACCACCAAGACAGCAAAAAAAAAGCTAACAATTTTCTACAGGTCGTAAACACAAGTTCATCTGTGCACTTGCAGCTTGATGCAACTCACAAGCAAGAAATTGAACAGAATCGAAAATATTTAATGCCTATTATTGATACTGTTTTGCTGTGTGGGAGAATGGGTTTAGCTTTGAGGGAAAATATGATTCTGCCAAATATTTGTTGGTAAAACTGATGAGGAGCCCATCAATAATGATGGGAATTTTCGGGCAATACTGCGCTACAGGGCAAAGGGTGATATCAAGCTTTCAGTTAGTCTTAAAAGTACAAAGAAGAATGCTACGTATCTGAGTCCTCAAATTCAAAATAAAATCATCAATGCCTGTAATACTCATGTTTTTGATGCTTTGGCCAACAGGATTAATTCTGCAAAGTGTTTTTCAATATTAGCTAATGAAATAACAGATATTTCAGGCATTAAACTGTTTTCGCTGTGTGTTAGATATCTGCATGCCAATGACAATTCTGTTGCAATGAGAGATGATTTTTTGCAATTTATACCTGTTTATGATGTGACAAGTAGAAACTTGGCTGATGTTATCATAACCAGTCTGACAAAATATGGTATTGACATGGCTTATCTGCGAGAACAAGGGTACGACGATGCTGCTTCTATGAGTGGGAAATTCAATGGTGTCTAGAGACACATAACTGATAAATTCTCTCTTGCACCCTATGTACAATGCAGTGCCCATTCCCTAAACTTGGTAAGTTCTGATGCTTGTAAAGAAGTTCCTGTGTGAAATTGCATGGGAGTAATTTCTAGCATTGAAAACTTTCTCAATACACCCAAATTAAAGCACGTTTTGGCTCTTTCGGTGCAGAATAAAGCACCTGAATCGAAAAAAAAAAAAGTTTGAAAGGTCTCCGTCTCACCCGATGGGTTGAGAGGCATGACTTAGTCATTGTCTTTCTACAGGGTGGCCCGTAAGTCTCTACTCATCCACATATTGTGTCTAAACAACGTTATAATACTAATAATGAGTTGAAGGCAGCTGTTACCGCGTCATTTGGAACAATAACCTTTGCTAAGTGGAGGAAAATGTCTCATAGAACATGGTGTCGCATAATATTACGCAGCGAGAATGAGGGACAGCACACAGGTATACTGGATACATAAGATATATGGATAAGTAGGGACTTACGGGCCACCCTGTAGAATTAATCCATGCAGTTGTAGATGCCCTTGAGACCATATCAGGTTGGCAATACAGAGATTCTGCCAGGCAAGTCAATCAATTGTTGTATTCTATAACACAGACAAAATTCATCATCACTACTTACCATTGCTAAATTGTTTTCCTTTAGTTTACCTCTGTGCAACTTACTGCAGCAACAGAACATTGATTTACGTGCTGCGATGCATCATGCAGAAATAGTGGAAGATTTAATACGTTCACTCAGAAATAATACTGTGAATAAATTTAACAACATTTTCTGTGAGGCTCAAACTCTGTGTAGTGAGCTTCAAATTAACATCATAATGCCAAGGCAGGCTAAAAGACAAATGTACCGTGCTAACCCACAAACCACTAGCCCTGAGGAGTACTTTCCTATTGTTGTATTTGTACCATTTGTTGATCACTTTCTTTCACAAATATGTGACCGTCTGTCCAGTCACAAAGCTCTCCTTACAAACTTCATGTGTCTACTACCATCAGGATCTACCACAGAACGGTCAGAACCTGCAGCACAACAATGTGACCAAATTAAAGAGTTGGTCAATATATACAAGGCTGACATTGACAGCACTTCACTAGCTGCAGTAGGTGAACTTAAGGTTTGGTACAAATCCCTTGCGAACAACAGACCAAAAATGTCATAGATGCATATGCAATGTGCAATGCAGAAATGTTCCCAGTCATTTCTAGACTGTTGAAAGTATTTGCCACGCTGCCTGTGTCAACGAGCTCAGAGGAGCGTTCGTTTTCAACTCTCAGAAGACTCAAAACGTATTTGAGAAATACCACCACTGAAGATCGATTGAATAGCCTGGCCTCATTATACATTCACCGTGATATTAAAGTTGAATCAAACTGTGTTGTAGATGTCCTGGCAAGAACTAACAGGCGTTTGAGCTTTTCATAGATATTCGATTGTATTTCTCTGGTTCTGACAAAACTTGCTGTATTAAAAGAGTGTTCAATCAGAAATTTGAATTTGACTATTTGTTGTGTGTGAAATTATCTGCCATGCAATCACAGATCTTTATAAAACTGAACTTATCTAAAACGTTTGGGTTCATGGAGGATGTTTTAACCCCCAACACTCCCTTGGCTACGCCCCTGATTAGCTTGGTATATAAAGTCACAAAGTAAAGAATATGGCATTTTTTCGTGTTGTTAAACTAATAGCATATGCAAAATTCACTTTGGTAATTTCTTCAAAATTTTCTCATTAAATCGAGATAATATAACATATATTTTGACCTGAACTACAGCTTTACGCAATGTCGACTCCCGTGAGCCCAACAGCGACAGCCATAGAATTCTAAACCAAAAGAACTTTATTTGGTTTTATGCTACTCATTACCTTTATAAGTGTCTTTCTTCTGCCTATTTGTAGGCCCGCCATGGCCAGGTGGGTAATCCGAGAGTCACGGATTCGAATCCCAGTCGCACCAAACAGCCGTGGGTGCGTTATAACATGACGGTCAATCCCACTATTCGTTGGTAAAAGAGTAGCCCAAGGGTTGGCGGTGGGTGGTAATGGCTAGCTGCTTTCCCTCTAGTCTTACACTGCTAAATTAGGGACGGGTAGCGCAGATAGCCCTCGAGTATAGCCCTTTGGCTATTTGTACTATGATATCGACTTCAGTTCTAAGCTCGTTGTTTCTACGTGACTTAACTTTTATTCTGATGAACTCACGTGTAATTACTCTATAGTAATACAAACTGAACATTCCAACAATCACAAAACCGCAGGGGAAAAACACGCACTCAACTGGAGATAAAATTAAGAAATCTTCCATATAATGACAAAGAGAACTACGTTTTAAAATCTAAATATAGTTTTTCATACTTGCATTGCGTTAAATATCGTGTATTCTCTACTAACTCATTATGTTTTATTTATTTATTTCCAGGTTATAAAGGAAAGCCATTATTGGACACGGAGTTGTTGACCTGTAGTTGGTATTAAAATTGTGTTAGAAACTTTGATGTAAAATTAACTGGTCGACTTGGTTGTTTGTATCAGGTCATCCTATAAGTAATGTCCGAACATTTAATACAGAAAACACATCATCATTTCTCTCTTTGTAAAAGGCTTTAATGACTACAATATATAGTAGGACGTGCATAGAAATGTTCAGACAAATAAAAGAAACTAACCGAGCTCCACCTATTCAGATCATTAATCAAATAAACCCTTATGAAGATGGATATGTCCGAGGAGCACGTTAGGCATATAATGCTTTATGAGTTTAAAAAAGGCAATAGTGTAGCAGAAACTACACGAAACATTCAAGGTGTTTATGGTGCGGGGTCTCTCAATGAAAGAAAGTGTCAAAGGTGGTTTCAGAAGTTCAGATCAGGTGACTACTGCTTAAGTGATGCGCCACGTTCAAGTGGTCTTGTTGAGTTTAATGATGACTTGCTGCTGATTGCACTTGATGAAGATTGTGCTGTAACAGTTGAAGAACTAGCACAAAAGCTTAATTCAACCCATTCAACAGTTCACTGTCATCTGCAACAGCTTGGAAAGGTGTCAAAACTTGGAAAATGGGAAACCCATGATTTAACAGAAGCCAACCTTTGAGCAAGAGTGGACATTTGCATTTCTCTGCAGTCTCGTGAACGTAGCTTACCTTTTTTTGGACAGGTTGGTGACTCGAGATGAAAAATGGATACGTTCTAAAAATGTTAAGCGCCGCAGACAATGACTCAATGCAGGTAAACTGGCTAAAGCACAGTCCGAAATGGACGTCCACCCTAGGAAAGTCTTGTTAAGTGTTTGGTGGGATATTGTAGGTGTGATCCACTTTGAGGTGCTGCCACTCAATGTAACGATTACATCAGACTTCTATTGTCAACCGTTAGAGCGCTTGAATGTTGTACTGAAAGAAAAGAGGCCTGCTTTAATCAATCGTAAAGGTGTTGTGTTACATCAGGATAATGCACGGCCCCATACAGCAAGGATCACATCTGCAAAGATTGAAGAGCTAGACTGGGAAAAACTTCTACATCATCCTTATTCTCCAGACCTTCACCATCTGATTATCATCTATTTTGAAGTTTGAAGAACTATCTTGATGGAAAAAGTTTGGAACACATGAAGATGTCAAAACTACCCTCTCTACATTCTTTTCCTCCAAAACTCAAGAATTTTATAGAAGTGGCATTCAAAAGCTTGTGAATCATTGGCAGGAAGTAATTAATAATAATTGAACATACATTATTGATTAAATAATATTAAAAGGGTTTGAAATCCTTTCTGTACTTAAAATTAAACATTACTTAAGAGATGACCTGATATTTAAGTACAAATTCTTATACCACTGCTATTAAAAATATAGTTACAAGCTCAGCCAGTGAGAAGTAAATCGTTCCCATTAAAAAAAAAAACACACTATTGTTCGAGATTTATTTATTATAATAGAATTTGGTTTACTTTAAAACAAAATTGTTTTAAAATATTGCTCGTTAATTACCGTAATTTTCAGAGCTAGAGAAGATAAGTTTCCATTTATATGGTACAATTTTAAATATAAGAAATTATGGGTTTCATTACTTGTGTGTGTTCTTTTTCATACGGAAGACTAGCGAATAGAAGTTTGTTTTTGAATATCGCGCAAAGCTACACGATGGTTATCTGCATAACATAACATAACAGGTTCATATTATGTATCTCAGAATGGTTGGCATGGTTATTAACACTTTCAGCTAAGATGACCTAAGAAGGTTGAACCGTTGTTCTCTGCTGTATTTTGGTAAAAGTGTTAATACCCGTATCAGCCTCTCTGAGATACATTTTTACTTCAAGATTCATATTACATGCTGTAAGAAAAATACGAAGTTTTTTTAAAATAATTAACATTAACAAATATTAAACACAACAAATAATGAAAAATAGCTGTTAAAAAAGCTAAGATAGGTTTGTTTAATTCAAATAACACAGGAAAAATTAAGAGGTACACAGTTTTGTTAGGTTACTCTGATATTTTTCGTAAAATACATCATGTCTCAATAGCCAGATTTTTACAAATGCAGTAATTAAACAAATAAAAAAATGAATTTAAATCTGTTATTGTTACGTTTTTTCGATAAATAATTTTGATAGTGTCAGGTTTATTTTAAGATAAAATAGCACAAAATACATTATTCAGTGCTTAATAACGTATCTGAAAGGAATTGGAATTTCGCGCAAAACTACTCAAGGGCTATCTGTGCTAGCCGTCCCTAATTTAGCAGTGTAAGACTAGAGGGAAAGCAGCTAGTCATCACCACCCACCGCCAACTCTTGGACTACTCTTTTACCAACGAATAGTGGGATTGACCGTCACATTATACGACCCCACGGCTGAGAGGGCGAGCATGTTCAGCGCGACGCGGGCGCGAACCCCGGATTACGAGTCGCACGCCTTACGCGCTTGGCCATGCCAGGCCCATCTGAAAGGTGACGTTAGTAAACTGAGAAATACGAAAGGTATTATTCTTTCTCCATTGTGGTATAATATTCCAAACTATCACGGCAGACGTTTAGGCTCTAATAATACATGTATCTGCTTAAAACTCTGAAAGTTTTATTAGAGTGGATCAACTCTTATAAAACTGGTACAACTCAGTATCAGTTCCTGTATATTTTGTTGTATTTTCTGAATAAGCTTATTTACCTTAGACAAATCAAAGGAATCATAGAACTAAATAGATCATTATAGCAAACAGTAAACAGTCTGTTTGCTCGTTTTTTTATATTTGAGCAACTGTACAAAATTGCTATGTGTACCAGTCATCTCTAGTTTTAAACTAATAAACAAGAGGGAAGACAGCACCATCCATTAATTAGTGAGCTACTTTACTTTATTCGAATAGTATGAGTTGATTATTAGTTTGTACAGCTCGTATGACTCAATAAATGTGGGAAAAAACCCTGGACTTTTGGATTTGCAGTTAAACGCGCTAATACTAGGCCACACCTGACTTACAACATCGTTGTGTAGCATTCTTGTTTTCATGAAACATAGCTTTTTCACATTGTATATCTAAACATCAGTAATTTAAGATGTACATAAAACAAAACTATTACTATTCACAAACCTCAACTCGACATTACTAAACTGTTTGTATTCACTCGTCTCACTTAGTTATTGACTAGTCCTCAAACTGCGGAAACCTGCTTCAGTTTTCAAATAAATGTAAAACCTGACATGATCGAGTTTATTTAAATTTAACTAGATGAAAATTCAAATCTAACGAAGCTTTGTTATATTCGTAAGATCTCCCATAAAGATAAAGCATATTAAAACATCAAACCGTGACATTTTTTTGTTATCTTATCATAGGTGAAGTTGCACTAAGTTATATAACTACAATTTTTTTCACCCTTTTGACCTGTCATCTTGCAGCAGGTGAGTAACTATCCTTCAAATGAGCAGTTACCGCTGTTATATTAAAATTCACTAAGAAATCCTAGAACTCTTCACTCTTTCATCATATATGTAATTCCAAAGATAAACAACAACGATTATTGGACTCATTAATAGTGGCCGAAGCCTTCATTCAATATGATACTAATAATGAAGTAGAGAATTATTATATTTCTCAATTAACTTTGCAGTTAATTATAGTTACTGTCACTCAACAATAAAGAACATACCTTCATGAAACCTTTCACGTGAAAGACACATCAGAATTTCCACGAACGTTCTTTGATAACTATATTTACTGTACATTACAACTGAAATAAAAATATTTAAATCCAAGCTCAAAACTTACCACATATTATGTGTGAGCACCTACTAATTTCCAATCTCAGTATATGGAAATATCATATTTCGAAAACCACTCTTATCTCCTACTCTCAAACTTTCAGTAAACAGCTTATAGTAATAGTAGCCTTTTTATACTTTTTATTGTGGTTAAATAAATCTCATACTGATCTCATTTAATAGTTAACAACTGAACTTGTAAACACGGAAGCCATACCATTTGAAAGGCTAACATAATAAACTTGACATTTCATTGCTATGAAAAAATTTACTTGAAATATATTAATTAGAAAAACTTAACCAGTTCAGTAACGCATAATAAATTTGCCCGTATTTTAAAGTTTTTTAACAAAGTATTCTAATTAAATCTGACCTAAGAAGTGGTTAAACATATTTAGTGTTGACGAAATTGTTTGTTAAGTAAGGCCAGTGTTTGGAGGACAAGGACCGTAAGCATGTGGGCACGTTGATTTTAATTGCCAATTTGCTTTTAGAATGTCTTGGCCAATGTCTATAAAAACCTAAAATATAGCAGAACAGGTTTGCATACAATAGTACATTAGTAGTAGACTGACACGTTTGTACAAACATAAGATAAAATTAGAAATGTTGAAGATTTCAGTAAATACATTTGTACTTAAGCCTTGATCAATAACATTACTTCTGAATAATAGAAACAAAGAAGTTACCAGAAGCCATCTAATTGAACATGGTGTTTCAAATTACAGTTTTCCTTATTTTGCGCAACAACTGTTTACGTTTATGACCTTCTGGTACATCCATGATAGACATGTATTCATACATATATATAAGAAAAACTTTGCAATTTTATATATGAATGCTTTGGTATAAGTATTTGGATGTTGATAATATTTATTCAAAATTTAAGAAACGGATTATTAAATGCATGGTGAGATTAAAAGACTAACTTTTAACTATATTAGCCATAATCAAACTTGAAGAACACTTGGTGATGAAGAAGAGGCCTATTTTCCTGTTAAACTTTCAAAAATCTTAGGTTTCGAAAAAAAAGTTCATCCTTTTTTTTTGGAATTTAAAGAACACTTCTTTTTAGAGGAGAGATTTATTCTTCTATTTGAAAGTTATGAAATTTTATATTCCTAATTTAATATTTTGATTAAATGTATTATATTTTATAATAAATATATTATATTCTCAGTATTAATGAGAACGTTTCATGCCAACAATAATACAACCCTTAGTGTTAAACTTTCTCGTACATGCGACACTAAAAGTTAGTTTCAGTTGTGAGAAACAAGAACATTTATGTAACTCAAAACAGTATTTCATCCATAACAATCAGTTTGTTCCTGTAATAATAGGAACAAAATAGGTTGTTTAATGTTCTTTATATTTCAGCAACTAGAACAGTTACATGATGTAGCAACATGTCAATGGCATTACTTAAGAATTTCCTATAATACATCGGAATGTGTTATTTTGTGTGTGTGATGCTTATAGTTAAGTGTGCAAGCTAGGTCTTATGTGTAAAATTCAACAATGCATCCATTTATTAAGTGCTATGACACTTTAAGAGAGGTGATTCATCGTCTTTCTCTGACAGGGAAATCTTTGATTTTTCATGCCCTGCTTGTGTAGGGGGACATCCACATGAATTCGTGACTATTTGCTTTGCTTTATTTTAAGTAAATGACTATGGTTTCAGGAAATAAAAGATGTCCTGGGCCATTACAGGCCACATTTTACTATTATTCAACACCTCTAAGGCGTGTTCCTCGTTACTTATGCCAACCATATTTATATGTATGATATATATGTTCTGCGTTCATTTATTTAAACCACAACCAGTGGGTGGAATTACATTAGGCACGATAATAGCCCTGCTATTTTACAGCTATGAAAGATTGGTTTTATTGTGTAGTAACCAGTGGGTGCAATTATCCATTTTGATTATTTCTGCAGAAGAGAAAGCCTCTTTGAAAGTCTATGCACTTTTATATTCTTGTCGTGTTAGGTTTAAAATAACGTACGAGAAGACAGGAATAACTTTGTGTAGACGAAATGTGTGGCTTGAACAATCTGATTGCGAACACTGTAGGAATCCACCTACCATGATCTATCTTTGAGTTATGCAATCAATGTTACATCTTCAGAGTTCAGTATTAGGGCAGGAAAATGAATTGTTGTTGGTACCTGCTGAGCTCAATAGATATGAGTTCATCAAAATCTCGTTCTTGCTCAAACAAACAAAAGCTGATTTTCCTAGAATAAATGCATACACTACTTAAAATGAGATTTCCAAAACATTAACAAAAATTAGAGTAGAAAAGTACGAAGAATGATGACCCAATAGCGACCTCAATTTAAAATTATGATTGCTTTTGTGTTTGTTTTGAAATTTTCAAACAAAGCTGCAAAAAAAAGGCTATCTATCTCAGTACAGTCATTCCTAATTTATAATTATAAGATAGTCAACAGTATCCACCACCCATATTTGACCAAGTAGCAGAGTTTGACCGTTGTTGTTATAGCTCACCCATGGTATTAAAATACAACAAAATTAATAGAACGAGGCATTGCTGTAACGGGATGTAAATTATGAACTCTCAAAACCTCGAACGCTCGACGCATTTTCTAACATAATATCTGAAAATGGAAGGATTGTGTTAGAAACATGTTCTGGTAAATACAGCCTCCTGCCGGAATAATATGTTTAACTGTGTTCTTCAACTAATGCTTTATCATTAATCTATATTATACGGTGGGTTATTCTTTAGGCACAGTCCTTTCAACATTAAAATTAACTTTTTTTTAAACTTGAAGATGACCTAAGTAGGTTGAAACGTTGTTTTGTACTTTTTTAATTAGATTTTTAATGTCTATAATAGCTGTTTTCAGAATGCATAGCTATTTTGTCCCACCCTATGTATAAAGGACCATTCGATCCTTCAGATACTCACAAGTGTCCATTCGGAGTGCCCACTTTATTCTTGATTCAAATTTGAATATATATAATATGATTCAAATGTGGTTTTGATTTTTTTTATGTTTAGCTCCAATTCAACTCAACAGATGACGCCAAATATCGATGAACAACGTTGGAAAAGTTTTTAAAAGTAACAGTAACAAGTGAGAGTATAAATAAATTATGAATTTATTTATTGTGAATTGTGAAATGGTGTAGGGGTTCTGCAGCAAGAAGTAATGAAACAAACAATATAACTGCAACCAGAAATAGAAAAAAAATACTTTAGCAGGTTTATACACTTATCTATAGACTAAAATAAGGATTATATTTTATAAATTTGTGATTGTGGTTTTAATTTATGTAAAAGTTGTAGCTGTCAGCGATATGGTTATTCTAAAACTGTTTAGATGCTGTTTAGATATTGATATATAAAAACTGAACAACTAAGAAGAAAAACAAACCTAAACTTTTAAAGGAAATAAGGAATTCTTAATGCAATAAAAATTATACAAACAATTAAAGTGAGATTAACTGAATAAATTTTAAAACGATTTTCAATCCTTATTTGGTTGAAAAACTTGGACTGCTTCGTTGTGTAGTTATTTCAGCAACGGTACCAAACTGCGACCAAGTAGAACTAGCACGGTAGAAAGCATGTTAACTAAGTGAAACTAGTTTGGTAACACATGTGTGAACTGAGTGGATCTATGTCTGGTAAAATGTGCGCTAATTAAGTGAAACTAGCTTAGAAGAACATGTGTGAACTGAGTGAATCTATTTCTGGTAGAATATCTGTGATTTGAGTGAATCTATGTCTGGTAGAACATGTGTGAACTGAGTAGAACAAGCCTAGTAGAACTTGTGTGAAATGAGTGGATCTATGTCTGGTAGAACATGTGTAAACTGAGTGGAACAAGCCTAGTAGAACTTGTGTGAAATGAGTGGATCTATGTCTGGTAGAACATGTGTAAACTGAGTGGAACAAGCCTAGTAGAACTTGTGTGAAATGAGTGGATCTATGTCTGGTAGAACATGTGTAAACTGAGTGGAACAAGCCTAGTAGAACTTGTGTGAAATGAGTGAACTGAGTTTGGTAGAATGTGTGCTAATTAAGTGAAACTAGATTGGTAGAGCATGTACCAATTAAGTGAAGGTGGTCTGGTAAGATTTGTGATAACTAAGTAAAACTAGCTTAGTAAGACGTATGTTAACTAAGTAGAACTAGCTTAGTAAGACGTATGTTAACTAAGTAAAACTAGCTTAGTAAGACGTATGTTAACTAAGTAGAACTAGCTTAGTTGAATGTGTTCTAACTAAATGAACCTAGTCTGATAGAACATGCGCTATGTTTCCAAATGGAATTTGGTTTGACTAACAGAAATACTAAGTAAAAGTGATGTTCAACTGCTGAAAGGTAATTGTTTATAACATTTAAGTTACTGAAGATTTAAAGACATATTCATTATGTTGTACAATGCACCAGTTATATCACAGACTAATACATATTTATATTAGCTTATTAACTTAGTAGCTTTGTGTATTTATCTCTTAAGGCGATTTCATTTCTTTGATCTGATTTACATTAGGAGGCTAAGAGTACTTATTTTTTGGTAGTAGATTCGACCTTATGTTATCACATGATTCATAATGATTTTCATTAATTTTCATGTCTTCATTATTTATTGACCTAACAGTAAGAAATGAACATCACAGCAAAATACCTTAACGTCAGAGTTCATCAGATAGGCTGGTTTACAACGTGCAAAGTACAGGGTGTTCGGAAAGTCACTGTGCAGTTTTGTAATCATATTTTATTCAGTCTATTTCAAGCCAGCAACTGATAGTGGTGTTTAGAAACAAAATAAGAAGGATCCAGGCCTGTATTGATGCCAACGGGGGTCACTTTCAACATTGTTTATAATTGTAATTCATATTTACCTCCTGTATTCTATATTGAAACATGTCTGTTAATAAATATATAAGTGCACAGTGACTTTCAAAACCCCCTGTATTAAATATCTAGAACGAATCCCACATATGGGGATGATTACCACAATTCACGGTAGGACAAATCAAACCTATCTAAAACTGAAGCTGAAGTTCTATGAAACTAATTTGCGAAAAAAAGATGGCGTATATGAACAAGACGCCGAAAAGAGATAAACTAGAGGCTATGAAAGGTTGTTAAAGGGTCATATTGAAAACAAAAATCTAAGTAGTTATTTGGAGATATCAGTTTTAAAGGGCTCGGCATGGCCAGGTGGTTAATCTGAAAGTCACGGATTCGAATCCCCGTCACATCAAACTTGCTAGCCCTTTTAGACACGGGGCGTTATAACATAACGGTCAATCCCACTATTCGTTGGTAAAAGAGAAGCCCAAGAGTTGGCAGTGGGTGGTGATGACTAGTTGCCTTCCCTATAGTCTTACACTGCTAAAGTAGGGACGGCTAGCCCAGATAGCTTTTAAGTAGCTTTGCGCAAAGTTCAAAACAAACCAAACCAAACCAGTTTTAAAGTTATGAACTAAGTGATGTAAGAAATACGTGTTGAAATGCATTAAGATTTGTATATGTACCATTTAGAGATTACAAAAACATTTATAAATACTCTTTCTAACAATATATGTGAATATTACAATTAACCTCAAATTATCTTATTGTTATTTCTTAAAAGAACGCATTCGTGTTTTAGCAAAAGTATTTGTAAGTAGACAGCTTACCACGTCGTATAATCTGCAACATTAATATATTCCAATGTGTTACTGGTCAGTTTATACATGTTAAAATTTTAAAATCTGGAGTTCCATTCAACTTATGTAAAGAGCATAGATAACCATTTGCGTATCTTTGCGTTGAAATACACACACGTACATTAACGTGAGACAATATATAAAGGTATTACCATCAACACTGGATCTCATATCCTCGACGGTAAGAACATTTTTATTCATCAGTTGCCATTGTCTACATACATAACTATGAATGAAAACACACGGTAATGTGTCGTGCGGTGAAAACAGCCTGCAGGACATCTTGTATGTTAATAACACGAGTGATAATTTAACGATTTCCACTTTCTGTATCCAGGGTTGTAGTAATCAAACTATCACATATTTTTTCAGAGGATGTGATTTACTGGATCATTACACAATATATCAAGAAATACACGAGATATAAAATTCCCAACTTTGATATAATTCTTTCCTATTTTTACTTCGCACCGGATACAAGTCACATGTGTCAACAAAAACCGCTCAAATTTGGACGATATTTATGCTCACGCCTACGCAAAAAAGTCACTGAGGTATCATTATAGCTTTGCCTAACAGTAAACGTGGACAGATTTTATTTTATTTGTTGTAGACTTATTTATAGTACTGATAATTATATATGTAAAAAACGGCTTGAATGGATAGAGAAAGCACTGTGTAGAGGAGTGAACAACCATTTCTTTCTTTGTGAACCTGACGATGACCGAAGAAGATCGAAACGTTGTTTGCTCCTCTACACAGTGCTTTCTCTATCCATACCAACTGTTTATACACACATAACTTTCTCTACAAGTGGGTTTTCTTGTCATCACGGATTATAGTACTGATACTAATTTTAGCTAGGCCTTGTTTTCTGTTTAATCTACCACCATGCTACATACATAACTATGTACAATGAACTATGAACAATCCCTTTTTGGTCGTATTGAGTCTATTTATGTCACCTTTTCTGTAATGTGTACTTTAAACGAAATGCTTTACTGATCCATCTAATAACTCTGAATGAGCGTTGTGGATATTGAAATAACCTAGAAATATACCAAGTACATTTCAATACAAAATTTAAAAGTATGTGAATTCATACTTGTAATGCGTTACGTTTAAACTGATTCTGTTGGGCAATTTTAGAATTTTGACTTTTGGCTTTTGTCCAAGTCTGGACGACTTTCGTAAATTTAATGTTTTTAATGCATATATTAATATCGTGTATAACTTCACAATTGTAATTTGATTAATTTAAATAGTTAGTTCAAGGATTTTATTTTTGAAAATTTGACCTCTAGCTCACGGGTACTCGAGGAATTTGTCTTTCTGTACGTTGTTTTTCCCACAAAGCTAGTCGAGAATTATCTGCGATAGCAGTTCCTAACTTTTAAAAGGTAGATTAAGAGGAAGGCAGCTAGTCAACACCATCCACCATCAACGAGTGGGTTTCATTAGTCAAATAGTGGGATTGCACCCATAATCCCAAGTTGCAGAGCTTTTTTAAGTGGTAACAGAGCACAAACTACAGAAAGTCGGATCTGTAATTCAGCACGCTAATCACTCGTAGCCACGTTTATAAAATTATCGTTCTTACAAACTACATACTTTCAGCCTCAGATAGGTGTGTTTTGTTGTATACTGTGGCTTGGGGTATCTCGAAATACGTGTCTTCCGGTGGCTCAACAGTAAGACTGAAAGCACATAATGTTAGAAATTGGCTTTAAATACCTGAAGTGAACAGAGTACGGATAATTCGTAGTGTATTTTTTACTTAATACTAATCGAACAAAATTCTTTAAAAAATAACAAAATTAGACTCGTTCCTTAGGTATTGTAAAGGGAATTATTTGTAAAGAGAAGACGTTAGGAAGTTAAGTTCTTAAAATTTGATGAATTTTTAATGTTATTTTATATATTTATTTTTATCTTTAGAAATCAAAGTTGAGTAACAAACAATAACTAGATTTAGTATGACTGGGGACTAAAATTTAAATTTTAGTCGTATAATATGTAGTATAAACTTTAATTAGGCTTTGTACGTGTGACGTTTAATTAATTATAATTCAACTTGCAGAGAGAATGTAAGACAAATTAAATATATTGTTTTATTAAATAAATACAGTCAAATAACTAGTTAACTGTCAAACTTAGGCTTAACAGCGTTAACAACAGGCTGCTGGTATGTAATCATTGTATCGAGTGTTTATTTTAGTTTTACAAATAATACTTGTTCAGGAGTTAAGTGTTCAGTGTTTGTTAGGTAAGATAGGTGCAAAAAAAAAAAAGGATTTTATTTGGGAAGTCTTGTCTACTATATAGTTTTAATGAAACTAGTAATGAAGATGTTCAATTTATATGTAGAGTTTGCAGGTTGGAGGAAAAGTTGGAGGCTATCATAACTAAAGTTAAGGAAATAGATAAATAAAAGTATAGATTACAGGAAATGACAGCAGGACTTTAAGAGGAGATTATGGTTTTACATGCAAGAGAGGCATCAGATAAGAATAACAATGACATCCAGTAAAATAAAATTGGAAGTATTAAGGTTAAAAGTGATAAACTTAATTGTAAAGACTGTTCTATCGGGCAACAGATTTCAGTCCTTGGCTTGTGTAGATAAGGAACTATTGGATAGAGGGACAGCAAAAGAAAGATATGTATTATGAACATAAAGAGGTTATAGTTTAGGTGGTTCTTTGATACGGCATGTGGATAAAATAGTGTATGGGGTAAATAGGGAGAAAAGAGTTAGATTATGCTATCCTGTGGCATAATTGATGAAGCAAGAGATATAATAAAGGAGACTGGCAATGATGCATTTTTTGTTGCGCATTTAGTGGCTAATGATATAAGGAAGAGTAACTCAAAGAAGCTAATTAACAAGTACATGGGGTTGATAAAAGCATTTAAACATAAATGCCATAAATTAATTGTGTTGGAATACTGTCGAAAAGCAATTGTGGAGGTAAAATTTTGAGTATGTCACTAGGGCTAAATGCTAGGCTGAAATTAGTATGTAAAGATGGACAGGTTGGACTTGTGGGATCAGTTCAGTGCGAGGAGGGAACGATTTTGTAATTGATAGCTTATAGTGAAGTATAAAAGGGGTCTGGCATGTTTGCAAGAGCTATTATCCCAGCTGTAAAGGGCGTTTAATCTAGGTATAGATAGTGGTGAGAACAAAGATAAACTAAATGAAACGAAATTGAGATGTAGAGAAAAGTTAGCATAGGACATCACTATGATCATAGTGTAACAGTAGTTCTATTTGTTACTATTGTAATGTTAAAAGTATATTAAATAAAACTGATGACTTTAGAGCACTGGTAGGAATAGATGATTTTGATGTATTGGAAATAACTGAAACATGTTTAAAAGTAGATAATTTGGATAATATAAATTTCTTTCAAATACACTGCTATAGGTTACTCAATATGGGGTGAGAGAGGGAGGAATGGCTTTCAGGTAAAGTGTGCATTACATCCTGTTGGAGTTGAGAATATTAAGGATAACAGCAAGAAAATGAATCAGTTTGAGACTCTGTTATTTGATATAAAAGGAAAATCACTCTTAGTAGGAATTTGTCACAAACCACCAGATGAAACTAATAAGAAATATTACAGTGAGTTTAAGATTTCGGCTGTTTACCTTCAAAAGGTGCCCATCATCAATCGATGTTGTTACCTACAATATTCCTACTGTTTAAGGGTTAATGAAATCGTAATTATGGGTGACTTTCAGCTTCATATATGTTGGTTGGGAAATGATAGAGTCAAACCATAAGGAAGAAAGATTTCTTAAAAACTGTGCAAAGTGGACTTCTTCACCAATTGCTTAAGGAATCTAGAAGAAATAATGCTATTTTACATTTATTGTTAACTTCTAATATAGAAATGGTTGAGAAGGTGGAAATTGGGAGACGCATAGGTGCAAGTGATCATCGCTGTATTAGTTTTTTGCTGCATATAAAAATTGAGAATAATGATATTTTTATTTTAAATTAAAAAAAACACCAACAAATTCTCAAGGGCTGCAACAAGAATTATCTGCTGTAAACTGGGGAGCTGAATTACTTGCAGGAGTCAGCCGCTGGTACAGCGGTAAATCTAAGGATTTACAACGCTAAAATCAGGGTTTCGATTCTCCTCGGAGGTCTCAATAGATAGTCCAATGAAGCTTTGCCATTGGAAAAATGCATACACGTATTTGAAGGCATTGCGAAAATATGGAAATTGTTTGAATAAAAATGTTTCAATATTCAAAACAAATATATTTCTTACGGAAAGAAAAGGGTAACTGCAAATAAAAACACAGGTTGGCTCACAGAGAGCATGCGATAAAAGTAAAGAAGAACATTACAGATATAAGAAATTTAAATTGACTGGTATTATAGAATATTATAAGAATCAGGAAAGTTGGTCAAACAGGAAATTAAGACATCTAAAAGAATGTATGAAAAACTTTTTAAAATACGTTAGAGGTAAACAAAAATATTATGATGAGGATAGTATCTTTGAGAGCTAATAGAGGAAGGCTTATATGTGGTCATTATGAGATGACTAGGTTAATAATTCTGCTTTTCATCAGTGCTTACTAATGAAGACTGAAGCAGTATTCCTCATCTTGAGCAAACTGATAGTTGAAAACAAAGTTGAACAAGACGGTTACAAAATTCTGATTTTTTTTATATAAAATTGGGAAGTTTAAAGAATGATAAGACTTCTGGGCCAGATAATAATTCCTCAAAAGTTTTAAAGAAGGTCAATGATTGGATATGTAAGCTAATTGCCACAATTTTGTGTAAATTCTTGAATAGTGGGTAAGTACCAGAGCATTATAAACTCATTAGTGTTACTCCTATCTTCGAGTGAGGCAACTGAAGTTGTCCCAATAATTATAGGCCTATTAGCTTTACATCAAATTGTGGAAAACGTTTTGCAAAGGCTGATAAAGATACTTTACTGAGTATTTTAACAAAAATTAAAATATTTAAGTATAGTCAACATGGTTTCACTAAGGAAAATTTTGCATTAAAATCTTTTGACATGCTTTGAAAATGTTACTGCATGTGTAAATGAGGGTTAGGGTGTAGATTTGGCGTATTTGAATTTTCAGAAAACATTTGACAAAATACCACACAAAAGGCTTGTGAAGGAATTCATTTCCATTGTTGTGGAGGATAAACTAACTAACTGGATTGATGGCAGAAGTTTGTTATAAATTGAGTTCATGTTAATATTACAAGTAGTGTACTTCAGAACTTAGGCTTAGTTCTTTTTTATTTACATCAATGACATAGATGAAGGAATAATCAATAAGTTACTTAAATTTGCTGCTGATATTAAGGTCTTAGGTATTGCTGGCTATAGAGAAAATGCTTCTATCTACAAAAGGATTGGATCATTTAGTGACTTGGCAAATAAATGGCAGATGAGTTTTAATTGTGATAAATGCAATATATTGTATATGGTTTATCATAATTTAAATTATAAGTATAATTTGGGTGAGAATAACCTTAACAGCATGATGAACGAAAAGAATCTTGGTGTAATGTTGATCAGTCTGTTAAGTCATTCAAGCAGTGTGCTGTTGCTACTGGTAGGGCAAATATGATTTTAGATCGTATCTACAGAAATGTTAAATACAAGTCTAAAAATACTATAATTTCATTGTACAGGTTACTGGTTGGGCTACATTTAAAGTATGGTGTTCAGTTTTGGGCTCATTACCTTAGAAAAGATATTGAATTGGTGGAAATGGTTCAAAGGAGGGCTATCAAAATGGTACCTGGGATGGAAGGGGATATCATACGAAGAAATATTAAGATCCTTAGAATTGTTTTCTCCTGAAAAAATACGTTTTATGGGTGATTAATTTGAAGCGTTTAAGATTGTAAAAGGAACTGATGATGTTGGTGCATCAACATTTTTCATACTTAACAGCGAGAATTACAGAAGAAGAGACACAAATATAGATTTAGGGAAAGAAGAAACCGTCTTTAGCTATGATAATTTTATATTTCAAATAGAGTTGTTGACTTATGAAATGGTTTGACTTCGGTTGTTCTGGAGGTAGTAAATTTAAGGGACTTTAAAAGAAAGTTTGATAGATATATGAATGATAAGGGCTGGTTTGATTTTTTAAAATAATTTTAATTTGGCTCAGACGATGGAACTGCGACACGAACCAACAGGCTCCTTGTTGTCCCTAAAGATTATGTTACGTTATTAGTTCACAATATATTTATACCAACCATTTATGGGACATCAGACATATTGTGTTTAATATATTGGGCCATTAAAGGTTTACGTTGTTAAATCTAGTACCTAACTTACCGTGATGTAATTTCACACTTACTAAAAAACTAACGGATTAAAAATCATCAGCTTAAATTTTTATTATACCCCATAAGAAGATCTGTCGTAGAAACATGATATGGCATACTGTTTTTTGTTATTTTCCTACGTTTTCCAAATGCACATTAGTCTGTGGAAAAAGCGTATTTGATATACGCAAATCAGAGTGTTTTCCTGATTACTTAAGTCTCTGTTTAAATAGGTAATTTATTTATCCAATTTCTAGAATGTGAACCCCAGTGACTCAGCAATAAGTCTGCAGGCTTATGACGATAAAATGGATGGAGAACAGAGGACCAATTTTTGTGTAACTTCGTGCTCAAGAACAACCAAATTTTGAACGTTTAGTTGATTCAAGAGAATGTGTGTCCGAAGGAATAAGGAATTCCCTGGTACGCAGTGTTTGATTACCTGTTATCAATAAAAATGTATGGTATTTCGTAATGTCACATAATGTTGTTAAAAATTTGCAGCAGTATCTTTGCCAACGGCAACAGCTGATAATTAAATATAAAGTACAGTTAACTTTTTGCTTTCATAAGTTAATGCTGCTGCAAGTGACATCTAGTAAGCATTTATAAAACTAAAATGTATTTTTCATTAAATTTTTAACAACAAAATAAGAGAATAAAAATTCTTGATTTCAGAAGTTAAAAATTATCTGTTAATACATTTCTCGTGCTTAGAATTAAATTTCACAATATGAAGAAGAATCAATAACAATATAAAACTATTTCTGTGTTTAGTAATCTATCATAAAATTAATTTTGTTTTATTGCAAATTAACTAAAGAAAATGGTGGTACAAAATGTATTACCGTATCAATAATATAAAAATGAACTTTAGTCTTTACAAATTCTTGGCTGTGCTTTAGTGAACTATTATTTTGTAGAATACAGTCATATTTCAATTATCACACATTATATGTATTAATAGTTTATTCAAATAAATTATTTAACTTATTTGTCTTAAAAAACAGAACAGTAAATAAGTAACTATGCATTCTAGTTACGACAACTTTTGTACTTGTTTTTTGTTTGCGGTAAGTTACTAAGCTTTTTCAAATTTTGCACGTAGAAAATGTGAAATCAAATCATTTTTTAAAGGTTTTCTACATACATTTGAAAAGACAACACATAATTAAAAGTAACTTTATCGATACCAGGAAATACCACCATAATCTATGAAGTTTAGTAATTAACTTATATTTTGCAATATAAAAAAGTAATTTCGAGCAGACTAAAGACACAACCTACGTACTTGAAATCTTTGTTCGAAAGAACAAGATGGCTTCCAAGCACTTCGAAATGGCTGAAACGTCGACTTGGGGAACATTATGAGCTTTCAATTGGTTATTCACGCGTCGCACATTGAAGCATAGGCGTATAAGGAATCGCTTCCAAAAAAATGAAAAGCAGGTAGATGGTTTGTTGTGAATTTCGCGCAAAGCTACATGAGGGCTATCTGTGCTAGCCGTCTATAATTTATCAGCGTAAGACTAGAAGGAAATCAACTAATCATCACCATCCACAACCAACTCTTGTGGTATTTTTTTACCAACGAAGAGTGCAATTATAAGGCTCCTATAGCCGAAAGGGTGAGTGTGTTTGAGGGGATTCAAATCCGTGAACATAAGTTTACAAGTCAAGTGCCCTAACAAGCTGGTCATACTAGGAACAAAGAGGTGAGACCACCGTTTCTTTTATATCAACAAATAGAAAATATATGAAATTCTTGTTTCATCGTCTGTGTTTTTGCGTTTTTCTTACAGCAAAGCCACATCGGGATATCTGCGGAGCCCACCGAGGGGAATCGAACCCCTGATTTTAGTGTTGTAAAATGAAATAACAACGGTACACAAGAAACATACAGCTGTACACAGAATAAAAACATTTAATGAGTTATGTAACAAAGATCTATGGGGAAATTAAATGAATGACGCGATTTCGTGCTGAACGAGCAGAACATATAACCTGACGTGTCAAACTTGTAATTAAACGGAATATGTTCCAGCATCTCCTGGGTAACGAAGGATGAGATCCCACTAAGAGGCATCTCCTCCATTTTTGATATGACCATCCAAAATTGGTAATTTCATTAAACAATTCGTATGAGACTTAACATTTGCATTAAAGTTAAGAAGTTAACTAATACATAGTATAAAATTTTGAATTATAATAGCGTATTTAAACGTCTGCGTACCTAGAATAGTATTTTGGTAAATACGCACGCTTGTTCTTATTTCGGTACATTCGCACGCAGGTTCTTATTTGTGTACATGCGCATTCAAATGCTTATAATTTTTCTGTGCGCGTAAAAAAATATTGTTTTCTACGTCATAAAAACTAATGTTATGAAATTTCCAAATCATGAAAGAGTAGAGATCGCAACCTTATATAAGAACTCAAAAGATCCTATAAATAACAATATTTACTTTTAAATTCGATTGTCAATTTCAATCTTTAATTAATGCGATCGAAATAAAAATGAATTAAAAATGTTATCGCAAATTAGAAATATTCTTTTGCCAATGTTTACGCGCACATAAATTTAGCTATTTACATAAAAAATGTATTGATTTTACCGGATATTTTGATAGCTTAAAAATCCGCTGAATTACAGTTTTCAGGTATATATAGTTTTGAATGCCTCTCAGTATATATGGTCCCCCGTTGGGACAGAAGTAATCCTTCGGATTTACACTGCTAAAAACAAAGGGTTTGATTTCTCTCGGTGGGCACAGCAGATAGCTTGATGTGGATTTGGTATAAGAAAAACATAAACACACAAAATTATATACATTTATACAAATTTTCAAACATCAAAGTTCAAAACACTTGTCAACAGATCTTTATATGATTAGTCCCCTAATTGCACAGCAGTATGTCTGCGGAATTACAACGCTAGAAACCGTAGTGGGCAGAACACGGATAGCCCAGTGATTACCTTTATGATGAATTTGAAACAAACAAACAACTTTTATAGGAATAAAATTAAGTTTTAATTTTTTTGATAGATTGCTTAGTCAGAGTGTTCATGATGAAACTTTGTAGAATGGACGATAACTGTCTGTCGTGAAGACACAAAGAGAATTTCGAAACGTCGTCCTCCACACTTGAGTCTCCACAACAGGCAGTTACGGCCCATTTTACAAAGTTTCATCAAGTTTTCATTTTATTTCTACTCTAGAAATAATCATTGATGCCATCTACTCGAGATGATGTTCGCGAGTTCGAATTCCTGTCGTACCAAAAATGCTCGCTCTTGCAGCCGTGGGGAAGTTATAATGTGATAGTCAATCCCATTATTCTTTGGTAATTCTTGATGAAGAGAAACCCATTTGACATAAAAATGTATCTCAAAACGGTTGGTATGGGTACTGACACTTCTACTGATAATGAGAGTACAACGTTTCGACCTCCCTAGGTCATCTTCAGGTTAAGAAAAGTGTTAATACCCGTACCAGCCGTTCTGAAATACACATTCTTTGGAAAAAAGTTGACACTGGGTGGTGATGACTAGCTGCCTTCCCTCTGGTCTTATACTGCTAAATTAGGAACGACTAGCACAGATAGCGCTCGTGTAGTTTTGCGCAAAATTCAAAACAAACGCTCTTTTTTTATTTTGCTGTTGTTCTTGAAAACGAGCAGTACACTGATCAGGGAAGGCTTTCAAACGTAACAGGAAATTACTCTAGGACACTTGTATAAAATTATAATGGCCCGGCATGGCCAAGCGTGCAACTCGTAATCTGAGGTTCGCGGGTTCGCATCCCCATCGCGTCAAATATGCTCGCCCTTTCAGCCGTGGGAGCGTTATAATGTACGATCAATCCCACTATTCGTTGATAAAAGAGTAGCCCGAGAGTTGGCGGTGGATGGTGATGACTAGCTGCTTTCCCTCTAGTCTTACACTGCTAAATGAGGGACGACTAGCACAGATAGCCCTCGAGTAGCTTTGTGCGAAGTTCAAAAACAAACAAACAAACATAAAATTATAAATAAGTACAGATCAAAAACAACAACGACTGAACAGTAATACTATGTATTGCGTAGCGAGGCCATATACATAACTGATTTTAAAAGTATAACACAAAACTTCCAAGCTAGTCATTTTCTGCCATGATAATTCAGATATATCTATAAAGATATATTTCCAGTAACTTTATAAGACTAGTGATTTTTGATTCATAAATGTGTTTCGCGAATTATAAATATACATACTCTTCTATACATTCCACTAAGTCTTTTCAAGACACAAATATTTGCAATAAGACCACTTTAAAGTACAAAATATGTTATAGGTGACAGATCGTGGCTAGTTAATGTCAATTTGACGGTATTTCAAAACAATCCCGATGATACAGTTTAAGAGGAAATTTATGTTAATAGCGTTGATAATAAGTATTCGTGTCAGCGTAAATTCACGAATCGATAAACTTATTAATATTATACCTAAAGCTTCAACGTTCTGTAACAACTAGTTGTTTCTTCTTGTATATAAAGATAAAGAATTGGCTATCTGTGCTTTGAATACCTTCGGTGTCGAACTCAGATTTTTAGGGTTATAAACCCTCTTTAATTTATTGCTGAGCTACTGAGGAAGCTTTTGTTTGTTTTAATACTAAGTCATATAATCAATTATTTACGCTTTGTCAAGTGCATGGAATCGAACCTCGAATTTTAGCATTGTGAATCCTTAAATATATATACTGCTAAACTTTTGTTATAAAGGAAACTAGTGTAATGTATTTTAATCTTGTTGATATATATAATTTTACAATATATATTTTACTATGCGTTTATGGTAAAGAAACAGAAAATGCAGTAAGACCACTAGAAAGGGACTCAAAATTTATGAAGTTAGGCTTAAGTTTAGCAAAACTGAGCTGAAATGTTGTGTACTTATGAAAAACAAGTACATTGTTAGCACGAGTGAAATGGAAATGTATTATAGCACTGTATACTGTTTATATGTTTTTTGAATTTCGCGCAAAACTACACGACGGCTATCTGCGCTAGCCGTCCCTAATTTAGCAGTGTAAGACTAGAGGGAAAGTATCTACAAATCACCACCCTTTGCAAACTCTCGAGCTATTCTTTTATCAACGAATAGTAGGATTGACCGTAATTTTATAACGCCCCCACGGCTAAAATGGCGAGCATGTTTGGTGTGACGGGGATTTCAACCCCCTACCCTCAGGTTACGATTCGATCACCTTAACCACGTGGTCAGATCGGGCCTCAGTTATCTGTGTTCCCAATTTGTTAAATTGCAACTACTAACTCAACCTATGAAACATCTGTATGCAAATCTTTATTAATATTTTATTAACTCTTAAAACCAAATTACCGGACATCCTCAATAGAAGTATTCGTGTAAATCATTTTATTAAATCAAACAAAAAAACTTGTTCAACTTAACATTTTCCCGTGATATTTTATTGAAATGTTATATGAAGAATGCTTTATTTTTGTAAGAAGTTTCAGAATACATCTAGTCAAAACTTCAGATTTAAGCATATAGCTTGCGTTGTCTAGAAGTGTTTTATTGAAATGCAATGTAACATTTTAATAAACCCATTTTTCGTGTGTGTGTGTGTTAACTATATCTGGTATGTACGAGAAGTAAAATATTTGATATATTACAGAAGTTTTCGTTGTGTTTAAGATTATTACATTATTATAAGATGGACTACATGAATCAATATACTCCAGCTTTCTTAGCTTAAACTTTGATATCTAAGTTTTACTTATTTTTAAGAAGTAGAAAACACTAGAAATCCTTAAGTACATAAAAAGTACTCAGTATAATAAAGGAAAGACATGAAATATATACTTTTATTAAAAAGATAGAAAATATGTATTGTTAAGAACACACAGGAAGTGTTTTATATCATTTCATGGAGACAGAAAATACTACCTATCATTAAGGGAGAAGAAAGTGCTCAGTGTTGTTAAACACAGACAGGAAGTGTTATAATGTCAAGGAGAAAGAGGAACTGGTACATGTTAAGAGTAGAGAAACAGAAACAACTGTATATAAATAACAGAAACAGTTCAAGATAATCAACAAAAGACAATAAGCGTTTCGTATTATTATGAAAAGACGAGACGTTTCGAGGGAAGATCAAAATGTATTTAGGAGAAAAAGACAGGACGTGAAATGTAGAAGTGAAAACGCGACACGTAAATGAGTCACTCCAAGAACAATATCCAATTATTTCACGGCGCAACTTTATTGGAAGGCTCTAAACATACAGACGTTTGAGTTTCTTTAGAGAACCAAGCAGACAAAGGGTAATAGCAAATTATGCAAAAACACAAACAAGTCTTATTGTTATCTACTTTCAGTTCTTTCGTACTCACCTTCATATAAACAAATTCAGTCTTTCAAACCATACACTACTGTTGCTTGTAGACACATGACTCTCCATTCATTTACAAAACTATAAAGCCATTTATCTTAGACATTTTTCGTTTATATAAGCACTCAGGGTTTTATATACTAGTTTGAAAGTCATTTGCGTAATGTTTGAACAATAAAACCCAGATAATTTACACTAGATCTTTGTATGTGTGTGTAAAATATTATTCCCATAATTCACTTTTTTAAAAACAGTATAAACCGTGAGTATTAATAAATATTTAGTATATAAATACACAAACAAATTAAGCTAAATCAAATGATGCTTTTACTAATATATCTCAAACTATGAAATTAATATTTAGCCTTTTAGCAGTAAAACCAACCATTCTAGTAAATTCTCGGTTGTTCTAATATTAGACATTTCATTTCAGACAAGTTTGGTATAATTTCTTACGCTCTATTGAAGCCTCATATAATCTTATCGCATCGTTTAAGATCGACAAGATCTATTTTTAATTTTCAGTTTACAACAAATTAAGGAAATTGTTTAAGCCTTTTGACTATCACACTTGAAATTTTACAGATGCTGTTTTAGACTTAAGGAATACGGGCTCTAATTGACCAAAGTAAAATAATTCGTTGGTACGTTTTTCTAGAAAGTTCAATAACAGGAAGACACACCTTGATACCACTAAATTGGTTTCTATATTCATTAGCTATTAAACTTCAGGATTAATCACGCTTATTTACTGAGCAAATTGTGGGTTGTTTCATGTTCACTTCCTTGGTCATAACTGGACTGATATACATCAGAAACGAAAAGCCGGAATTTCTGTTACTACAAACTTAAACTTAAATATCTGTACTAGCTAAAACTATTTTAATTCTAGAATGTTGAGTTATCTAAATGTATTAGACGTCGAATCCTTCATTAAAATATACCGTTTATAAAACATCTTGTTTCGAAAGCTCAGTTTGAAGTTTATAGAAAAATCTGTGAACATAGTCCATAGGAGAGACACGAGGGTCACTCGTGCAGGAGACATTTGCAACACAAGTTTAATACAAGTATCAAAAACTGATTATCCTACGTAAAAAAGTAAAATTGTTACTCACTGAAAGTTTGACTTAATTATACAAAATAAACCAGACCAACCATTCAGATCACGCCTACCGTAAGTGTCATTAAGCACTTAACATATTTAATAAACATATAGGTAAAATATAGGAGTTCTAGCTTTTTCACAAAGCGTATGCTTTATACCACTTACATTCCATTCGAAAGAGGGCCCTTAGATTTTTACAAACTGAGAAAAGCCTTCTTTAAAAGTTTGACACTAGCTAACCAACAAGAAAGGAAAAAACGAACTTTCAGCTTTTATCTGATAGTTTTTTTTTCTCAGCACAAGTTCCAACGACATCTTATCAAATCTCAGTTATCCAATATACGTCTTTATCGATTTCATAAAGAAATGTAGAAAATGTTTCTTTATCCAAATATTCAATACTTTTAGCATAAGACTAAAAAAACACTCCGATTTATTCACGAACTATTTTCTCTGTAAACCGAGATATTATTTCGATCATTATCTTTATTTTAGAAAACAACGCCTTCCTTTGTATTTTCTCAGCACAAATTCAAGTATTCTCAATTCTTGGAGATACAAGATGTGCTAAAAAAGAAGAACATTTCTTAGTTTGTATTGTAACTATAGTTGTATTGTAACTATAGTTGTATTGTAACTATAGTTTGCGATTTTTCTACAATTGTCGAAATAACAATACATTTTTATATCACATTCTAAGTTCACCCTCCTCAGGCACTGATTTATAATCTTCTTAATGAAAATAACTTCATGAAAGATATGTCTTCAACGCATTTTATACTGTATTACTAAATTAATAATAGCGCATGCTTTGTTTTCCAAGAGCAATAGAGGCACTCTAGAAATCAGTTTCTCACAGTTCTTTTCTACATTCGGCACTTAAGGCTGTTGTATTTTGTTTTGTGTTTTTCAGCGCAAAGCTACATGATGGGCTAACCGCGCTCTGTCTAGCGAGGGAAATCTCACCCCAGAATTTAGCATTGTAATTTGTTGTTTTGAAATAAGAACGAAGCTACATAATGGGCTATCTTCCCACAACGGGTATCGAAAACCGTTTTTTAGTTAGTCTGCAGACATGCTGTTGCTGACGGGGCAGCATTGTAAGTATGAAAACTTATAGCAGACTTACCGGGAGGGAGGGCGCACTTATAGCAATCCATAAACTAAGCATTTTGTTAAAGGAATCGATTCTCCTACGTGATTTATCACATTGAACATACGTGAGAGGTCGCAAAATTATAGTTGACGTTTTGTATAAAATTGTTTTCGAAAACATTAGACGAAACAAACACGTTCATTTCGTATATTAATGGTCTCAATACCAATTCAAGACGGTTCTAAGCTCAAATACGTAACCAAAACAAAGCTTATAGTCTTCACAAAGCAACAAATACCCGCTTTTCAATGTCACGATTATTATCAAAAACTAACGAGCTGTCAACTCAAATTGTTACAGGGAGGGACAGTATTCTGGATGGATCATATAGGATGTAATTAATTATAAAGTATCACGTAAAACTCTTATCATGACATTTAAATGTTTTTAAAACCACACAAATGATATATTTTCCATCTTAAACAAAAGTACTACTGCTGTCTTAGCGTGCTTTAAACTAAACAATGAATCAAATACAGTATATCTCGACAAAGTTTCATATGAGCCAATGCCTTCAAATTGGTGATGTTTGATTACTTAACCCTGCTAAAATCTTCAGCCACACATACTAAATCATTACACAACGTAGCAGGATATGCAGATATATATCAAAAGCGGTTAATGACAAGGGAAGATGGTATGGCGATACGGTTTTACACCCTACTAATATCTAACATATAAACAGTGATAAAGATTAAATACAACATTTCTGATTGGTATGATTTGTCTATAGGGATATTTAAGTATTTTTTGTTTACCCTCTGAGTTACACAAACCACAATATAATACCTGCTCTATATTACCGTTCACAAGAAGGTACAAACTACATATGACAACACAATATAACGTTAACAGGTCACGAGCAGTTTTAATATTAAACTGCTAACTATAAAATTCTGACATCGACGTTTTTACTCTTTTTATTCATTGCCATAGATGTAATAGGAGATACAACTTTACAAGCAATGAATAACATATATTATTACTTAGTCAAGACAAGGTTCAAAAGATTCCATGTGAATGATAAGAAGCAGAAATTTACATTTACTCACAAATGTTAAATTTTTTTAAACCCTGAAAGCAAAAGAAAAAGATCTGGACCTGGCTAGAAATACGTAAGGAAAAGTTAATTTGCAAGAGTTATATCTCACTATCTAGACACTAGCTTGACAAACACAATACACCATACAATGGACATCAGCACTCCACTACAGGTTTTTCAGCTGCATCGCCGTCCTTAGCTTCACTTTTCTTATGGTCTGCTTCTACTCCTGTAAATTCTGGCGCAACTCCACCTGCTGTTTCTGGTTCGTCTTTCTTCGTAATATCATCTTCGTCTTTAAATTCTTTCATCGATTCTGGATCTGTTGCTGTTTCTACCACTTCAGGCTTAGATTCGTCATTTTGTAACTCAGGATCTTCTTCCGCAGTTTCTCGTTTCTGGTTTGTTGCCTCACCTTCTAGTTCATCTGTTTCTGTTGGCTCTTCATCATAATGTTCACCTGATGGAGGAAGTTGTGATTGCTCGTCGAACTGTGGGGAAGATGGAGGAATAGGGCTCTGGAGAAGAAAAAATGCGTTACTTTTGGCCACAATAAAGTTATTGGTACGTTAAACAGTATAAGGTTTTACAATCACAATTATAAATACAAATATTTGCTTATGAAAAACTTATACTTCATTTTAAAGAGATCACTGGATTTTCTTTTTATAAACTTGATTTCAATTTGCGTAAAGGAACAGTTTCCTTGAACTTTAGAGCTCAAGCTTAGTGAACTATTCTTACCAAGGGAAATTTTATGCTATAGAAATTGAAATTAGGGCTAAACATGAAAATTTACTAAAAATACAACAACTGTTCCGTGATAACGAGAAATAAAAATAAAACATTTTTATTTCACAGTATCCAATCATTAATTTGATTTATTGATAAACACTTGACTACTATTGTTTCTTACCTTAGTTTCTGAACCTTGACGACTAGCCTTTCCTGAAGAAGACAGTGATCCAACTTTAGAAGAAACCTTGTCCTTTAAAGGGATCTTTTCTGATTTGACCTTTGTCTGACCACCACCTGGTTTGTGCTTTACATTGTCCATTGAACCAACCTTGGATGCAGCTTTTTGTTTCCATTCCAGCTTTCGAGATTCGATCTTGAGAACGAAACACGTTTAAGATGTAAGATATATAAAACAGATTAAGGAAAGAAATAAAATATTAGTTTAGTTTTCAAAATTTGATTAAATGATATGCATTCCCACCTGCAGCTCTCAGTATTTAACAATGGTGATATTTGGATGAAATTATAATCATAATCTAGATGAATTAGTTTCCAGTAAAAGGTTACTTGTTTACCCATTCCAAATATTTCAGACATTTTATAACTGTAAAAGTAATCCGTTTTTTCTCTCTCTCTCTCATCATCATAATTAGTAAAACTGTTGTAGTAACTAGGTGAAAATACTTTTCATATTTTAAACTAATTCTATAACTGCTCTACAGCCAATGGGAGAAAAAACTTGATAAGCCACAAGAATAAACATTCAAATTCAATGCACTTAACAAGCTTTTCCCTTGGTATTTCAGTGTGGTCTAAATAATGTAAACTAATTATTTTTATAGAATAAAATATCTAAACACAAGTGTGATATTTCGGAATACCAATCTGTATTGGTTTTTGAAAGCATTCTTTCAAAATTAGTGTCACTAAGTGTTGTCATCTGCAGAGAAAATAATTATGTTACAGTTCTGAAGTTACTTAAGGAAGAAAGGTTTTAGTGTTATTTTATTTGACATTAATGATCACAAAACTGATCTGATTAGCAATGACCAGCTGCGAGAAACAAGTGAGAATTTTGGTTATTACCAATTGTACAGTGAACGTATTTTAATAAAGTTACTTAAACTTTTAATCCACCTTTGTTACTAAGTAATTATGAAAATAAGTCTCGTTCCTAAAAATCCCTGTAATTTATTTACTTTATGTAAATAAAAATAAAGTAACGAAGACATTATCACGTCTAATCTGTTAATATGACTTTAAATCATTTTCTTTTATACATATAATTTTTAATACTGATTTAATCCATGTTTTAATTCCAAAACACTTCACTCATAAAAGACGAAAGTGTATCATCAAGGCTTGGTTATAAAGGTTAATTCAATAAAATTTTTTGTATTCGCAATGTTCTTGCTTTTATGCAGAGCAGATAATGCTTAGGGTCTTTATGGCATGATATATAGTTATAGGTGTTGAAGTATGCAAAGCTTGAGAACTCTTATAAAAAAAAGTTAGCATATAGGCTCAGACAAAAGGTGTAATAAGGTTAAAAAATATCCAAACCGCGAGTGCTTTCGAATAGTTGACTTTTTCTGCAAGATAATAACGGGAATAGAGTAATGAAATGACTTTTTCTTTCGATTTGAGAAGTTTTTATTTACAGCGTTAGATGGCGCGTCGTAAGCTGATTATCTGCTTTGAATTTTCTGCAAAGATACTTCAGGGCTATGTGCTATAATCGTCCCTACTTTTAAAGTGGTTCGTTACAGGGAAAAACAGCTAGTTAAAGCCACACATGGCCAACTGTTTGGCTACTGGCTACTCTTTTACCAACGAATAGTTTGATTAATCGTCAACTTATATTGCCTCCACGGATGAAAGGACGAAAATGTGCGGTAAAATAGAGAGTCGAACCCGCGGGCTCCAGATTGTTTGTCGGCTGACCTAACCACCTGGCAACACTAGAAATTCAGAAATGGAACTAATATAAACCTTTTCTAACAGAAACACGTAATTTTGTAAACAACATGCGAATGGCATTGTTCCAATCGAATCTTTTTCTTAAAACATAACATGTTTGACATGTATTGAAGTTAATTTTTACGTTCAGCGAAATCTGTAGACATGAAGATGGTAAAATGTTCCTTTTATTAAACTTAAAAACCCAGAAACGTAAGACTTCTGTTAGAGGTAGTTTATGTACATCAAACACTACCGATTGGTTCCTGTTCAGCCTTTAATATATATTTGTAACGAAGTCTTAATGATATCTATTCGTCTTTTACGATATTCTTGATATATTAATATTCTTTGAACTATACTCAAACGTAAAACATTCGAATATCTTGCTTAAGATCAATAAATACTTAAACTTATAACATCAACAAATGTAGAATATCTGAATATTCTCCATTAATATAAAACATACCCAAATTACAATTACGATACTCGTTGTTGTGTGTTATTTTTCCAGCATTACTACATGTTCATAGCTAATTAAACATTTAAGTTTCATTCATTGACAGGTCCAGCACAGGGAGTAGCCAAAGTACGCCCTCCTATCTCTACCCTCCAAAGTCTTAAAGTTGTCTTCTTTAATATCTTGTCACTTAAAATGTCCCCACTAGGTTACTCCTTTCAGGAAAACCCTGGACCCGCCAGTATTCTTTATAAAACTTTCTATTATTAAATATTCTTACAAAGTTAGAAAAATATATTTAAAAAGTATTATTTTAAGTGAATTGAGTATTTGTGAAAATTCTAGTAAATTCAATAATACTGTTTTACAATATATAAAAAACCGTTGTGCATGAGACATGCAGTACCAATATAAAACAGTAGACAGAAATACATACTACTGAGGCAGGCTTTTCACGGTCACCATGCTGTTTCAAAATAAAAAGTACCATGTTATTTCACTAGGTATTATAAAACCTACAGTAAAATTTCCATTCACATTAAATTTATTGTATACTTCAAGATATAACAAGTTTACCAACCAAACAAATTTCATTCTGTCGGGCTTATATTTCAATACATGCATTGTTTGAAAATGTATTAAATTACATTTCATGCTGATATTTAAACATTTGTATTTAAATTAATATTATGCAGATATAAATATAGACAGTTGTTTATTTAAAAAAAAGCTTAAATAGCAATATCTAAGTGAAGAAATAACATAAGAAAGTTTAAGATATTCTGTACTTAGAAAATAAAAGATCGAGCACGCTAAGATAAACAATAGATTAAATAGTAACTTGATATTAGGATCTGAAATTAAATTTGTTAATAAACAGTGAAATTTGCGTATGGTATAAAATTTTAGCAAAACTAACATAATAGCAGCTCCTTAATTTTATACGTAACGTGCAAAAAATATGTGCATAAATAAATAATCAGCAAATGGATTAATGTTCAGACCCGTCTTCCATATTAAAATAGCAAATAAACTTTCGAAACAAGTTAAAACAACATGGATAGATAACAGAAACACATTTTCAGTGCTTTAACCAGTTTAATCAGGTATTTCCTTATTTTAATTTCTTCTTACGTCATCTTTATTAATATATTAATCTTTAATATATTTAATATATTTATATATTAATTACTATATTCATAAAAGATGTTAATAAAAACCCAGGTATTTCCTTTTAAACAAATGTACTCTAAGTTATGCTGTAAACTGATTTGTTTGTTTACAGACAATCGCCAAAGTATTCAAGGGCTATCTGTTCCAACCATCTAGCATGGCCAGGTGGTTTGGGCACTTCCAATCTGAGAGTTGCTGTTGTGTACGCCGAAAGCGTATATAAGTAGTGACTGAAACACGCCTTTTGGTTTTGAAGATCATACAGACATTCTTTATTTGTATTATCTAAGAAATGCCTATTGGTTTTGGCCAGATTTGTTAGGGCACTTGACTTACAATTTCGGGGTTGCAGGTTCGAATCCGTTTCACCAAACAAATTCGCCATGTCAGCCATGGAGGCGTCATAAAGTGACGGTCAGTCCTACTATTCGTTGGTAAAAGAGTAGCCCAGGAGTTGGCGGTAGGTAGTGATGACTAGCTGTCTTCCCTGTAGTCTTTCACTGCTAAAGTAGGAACGGCTAGCGCTGAGAGCCCTCGTGTAGCTTTGTGCGAAGTTGAAAAACAAATTTAACCGTCTATAATTTTGAATGATGAACTAAAGGGAAGACGGAACCCACCGCTACCTTTATAGCTACGTTTGTTTAACGGAATAATGGCATTAAACAGTAACTTGTACAAAGCACTACGGCGCATGAGCGCTTTATTATCAATTCGTCGTATTATTGTTTTGCGGTATGAGCTAGTACTTCGAGATGCTATATTTCAGTATGCTAGTCATTAGGCCTCACTCGGACTGTTGTAAAGCAAAAACGTAATAATAATGAGCGACGCTACCTGAGTTCTGCTACAGGGTTCCCAACATCCGTCTCTTTTTAAAAAGGTAAACAACTCTATTTAAAACATGTAACCAGTAAAGTTCCTATCGACTTCAACATGCTTCATAGTAATTCAAAAAACAACGCTTACTTGTGATACATCTTACTTTAGTTATGAGCTAAAGATATTTGACCCCTAGAATGTTTTAGCTATTGCACAGTTTTCCTGTTTGTTTTTGAATTTCGCGCAAAGCTACACGAGGGCTATCTGCGCTAGCCGTCCCTAATTTAGCAGTGTAAAACTAGACGAAAGGCATCTAGTCATCACCACCCACCGCCAACTCTTGGGCTACTCTTTTACCAACGAATAGTGGGATTGACCGTCACATTATAACGCACCCACGGCTGAAAGGGCGAGCATGTTTGGTGCGACGGGAATGCAAACCCGTGACTCTCAGATTACGAGTAGCGCGCCTTAACCCACCTGGCCATGCCGGGTCGTCACACAGAATTTCTTAACAGAGAATTAACCTCTTCTACTTTTTTATTCACATACATGTTTCATTTTCAGATTTTGTACACGTAAGCACATTCAGTACAAAATGAATAAACCCAGAAGTTTTCCGACGGTTGGAGTCCATAAACGATTTCGTTTTTGGTCAATTTTTAACAATATCTAAGTATATCAAAATTTATCTGTACATAACAGCACACGCCCAGTCATAACATTACGAGAAGATTTAAGAGCTGTATTGAATTCTAGCAGTTTATATTTCTATAATACGTAGTGTTACACTTACTGACATTGTTTAGTTTAGAAATATTTTTTATATATTTTGTTTTTAGACAATATCTGAGCCACCTGGTGAAATACAACAACTTCATAAGAAAGTTTGATATAAAGCAAAGAATTGCTAAATTATTTAGCGTAGAAATTTCGTTTTATGAATCTTAGTGCTCTCTGATGGCTTAAACTGCTGGGAAATAGGACAACCCTGTTTGATCTATAGTATAACAATTATAACACTGAAAGATAGGTAACACGCAAAGTTTCTGATCGAACGATAACTTGCAGTTCTGTAAAACGTTCACTTGTGCCTGCGTTACCAGTTTCACGACATTTATAAGCATTGTATTTCAATAAATTAAGAAATATTTACTTTCTTTTATTTTGTTTATAAAATATATTTATTAAGACAACCGGATAATTATTGCTGCTTTCATTGTTTATTAACAATTCCAGCTTGAACAATACAGGTATACTAGCCAGTTGTGAATATAGCCTAATTGTTGTCATACACATACCTTATTTTTAAACAAAAATGTACAAGTTGTATTTTGGTTTAACGTCCTAGCTAGTTGTAAAGTGAAATAAATTTAGTGTTTTAAGTATATATACTTACAACGAGCACACAAGATTATTTTGTCTTTATTAATTTAATTGGTTTAGAAAAAGATGATTCCATTAAACGCCATTTTTGTTTGGTTTTCAATTAATTTTTTATTCAACTGAGCGAGGTAGAATGATTTATGACGTTTTCTCACGGTTCGTGGGAAAATAATATTTCGTAACTTCTATCTTAGCTCATCCAAATCTTGTCAGAACAGTTGAAAAATAAGTTCCATGATCTATAACTTTTGACGAATTCAATGTTATTAATAAAGTTAAGCAACATGCTCAATGTTTAAATATTTTTTCCGTTTCTTCCAAACATTCCAGATTTAAGAATTAAGACATGATCAGTAGGTTTATAAAATATTTGTAGCTGTCCTGAAACCGTATTTACCTCATACTCTGAAATATCACTTTTATCCATTGATTTCGTTTTATTTACGACTGTACCATACCTAGGTACACACTCTTAATAGAACAAAAACTTGCTATGTTACTTGTGAAATAAGATAGAGAATTTAGGCTTACTGAAATTTTTATTGAAAAGCCAGTTTTAAGTCATGCTTAACCTCCTGTTATAAACAACCAAATAAGTTTGAGCTCCCAAATTATAATATTTATGTTCTCTGCAGTAGTTGAAGTTTTAAGTATTATTTCAAGGAGGAATGTTTATGGAGTACATTTATCTTCCTGAAAAGAAAAAATGACACTGTCATTTAGACCTACACCTCTCTCTTGCTGGGTAATAGACGGACAACGCAAGTCCATTAACCTATGCTAACTTGACTTGAAAGCATATATAGTTTATATATTATACATAACTATTTGCAAGTAGAAGTGGATGTTAGAGTACTTGATATCAACTTCAATTTCACCATAAACAAATAAACAACAAACTTTTGAGTTACGTCATTTAAAGAACTTAGCTAATCTTTACACAAGCTTTCTCAGACGTTCGTTACTCAAGGTTTCAGTTTCTACTGTTAACATGCATACTGCTAGGACTATCTCAGGATCTTATACGTAAACAAATAGTTTTTAAGGAGCGTATGTTTTTACTTATGACATTTATTTCAAATACAATAAGACATTGTGATTAAAGTATACGGTCCACATTACTTTGTTTATTTTTTAGGCATAACCTAAGTTCTATCTAATACGTACCTTAACTTGTCCACCACCTGGAGAATAACCAATATTCTTATCTCCTACTTTGGGTTCCACCTTCCATTCTAGCTTCTGGGTTGTTATCTTCTTTACTCCACCCCCAGGTTTGTACGTTGTGTTTTCCAATGATCCAACCCTTGGAGCAGCAACCCATTCCAACTTCTTTGTTAACAGTTGCTTTCCAAGAATAATTAATTATAATATCAGTCACAACACTTGCGTTTCCTGCGCATGCTTGTGCGCAAAATGTGGCTTCGTGAATAGTATTTTGAAAACTATATGTACATCTCGTTACGACTTCTTGAACCCATAAATCAACTCTTGTACACACACACACACACACACTCATATTTAAGTGATTCTTAATTTTATGCTTATAGAAATAATATTCTAGTAAGAACGAAAACGAAACAAGTTAACAGGCATTAATTCTTATATATGCACAGATAAGGCTTTTTCTACATGGTACCCCTCTCCAGTAACACAGCTAATTGTCTGCGGATTTACATTGCTATAAACCAGGTTCTGATACCGGTGATGGGCAGAGTACAGATAGCACAATGTGCAGCTTTGTGCTTAATTCCAACTAAAGGAAAACGCTACACGGCGCGTAATAATTACAACAAAACTATTTGTATATACTGTAATCTTCAATTTTATATCTCTTATTAGGATTTCATATACGAAGTGTAGTCAAACAGAAAAAAGAACAACATTAAGAACAAACTGATGACTTTTGTGTAACGTAATATGTTTGAATGAAACTAAGTACAAAGCATTATGTTATCTGTACTCTACCACAACTGGTATCGAAACAGTTTATAGTGTTGTAAATCCACAGACACCACTTTGCCACTGGGGGGTTACGAAATGTGTTAACTTTATTTTAACAAATGACAGTTAAACACATTACCATAGTTTCACCAGGAGAAAAATCTGGAGTCAATCCAGTCTAGAATATTCCACGTAAAGATTCTAATATGCAAACGTTTATTGAAATACATTCACATTCATCTTACATGTTGATTTCATTTAAAATGCACACTCGATGTTTCAATAAGGTAGTAAAAAAGCATGTCGTGTAACGGGAGTCCAAGAAATAATGAATAGAAGTGAATGTAGTATTAATGTACTAATAATATTTTTGTTTACTCTTTTGGTGTGTGAACCAGAATTTATTAGGGATCATGTAACAAAGAAATCTAATAATTCACACGCAATTTGGCGCATAAGTAATTTAGAAAAAAAATGTTTAAATAGCTGAACATAAAAATGGACAGTGGTCTTAAGTTTATATTTACAATTCCAGTATGAAAAAAACAAAGATTTTAGGGCGTTTTGGAGTAAACATTCTGTTAAGGAATCGCTCTAAATGCTGCATAATAAAGTTGTTTTTTAACTGGTGAAATAAATATAATTATTTCAATTCCTACAGCAAAAGTTTGTCTATAACAACAAAGGAATATTCACGCGAAATTTCAGAAGTATTAAAAATATTTCGTAACGTAAAGTTTAATATCAATTTTTATGGAATGAAGTATTCCATTATTTCATGAATATCAGCTTTAAGCTTATATCTCTGTATTGGAGGAAAAACGTTGTTACAGATGATTTTTGAATTACGATTGTTTTTACAGCGGTTCTTCGAAGTCTTAACTGCAAGTGTGAGGGCTTACAATGTCAAACATCAGTTCCGATGTTCGTGGTGGAAAAAGCACAAATCGTGTACTGTGCAGGCAGCCTTCTGCTTAAAAACAACAAAAAATAGAGCCTGTAACTGCTAATAGCAATAGTATAACTGAAACTGTCAAGCTAATTGCTTCTACATAGGCAACGACGCTGTCCATTTCCTGACGATCAGTTTGGCTGTTCTGAAGCTATCAGAAGAGACAAAAACGGATATTTCAGGGCATATAGAGAGAAACATCCTGTGATTCTTTGGTTATTTTCTCACTCAGAATTTTCGGATGTGTTCCGTCTCCAGACTTCCTGAGAATTATGAATTAAATAAAAACAAATGTATCTATAATGTAAATATATAACATTCATTATCTGACTTCGTACCTTTTTCTCTCCACCAGATGGTTTATATTTAATATTATCTAGAGACCCGATCTTAGATTTTACATTTCTCAAGTTTGGCATTGGTGCTTGACCAACTGGAGCCTTGATTGGCGGTAGCCCTGAAAACAAATATATTTACATTAGAAACGATCAACAAACAGAAATGAAAAAGAGATCGTGGTTCCTAATAATGTTCGCCTAGTAACTTCACAAAAATTCTTAAAAAGCAGACTTTCTTGAAACACTCAAGACTTTTCAATCCAATGGCTAACTGTTAAAAAAAATCAAAATTCATCCACTCGTGTTTCATATTATTAATAGTATATTCTTGTTTAATAAGCTTGCAGAACAAGTGGCTATAAATAACCTATTCAAATGTGAGTAAACTTGCTAGAAAAAACTACTGTTCAAATCATAGAACTATTTTTATACTGATTTTTGAAAGAGAAGAAAAGATGTTAACTTTTTATCGCTACTGACCAAGTAGAGATGCTATTCAAGCAAAGCTAGTAACAAAAACGGCTAGGTATACTGCGCCAAAATCTATGCACAGCTATTGCAAAGGTTGTAGGGTTATTTTAAAGTCGATCATTGAAAGTCGAGATTTCAATTAACATTTTCTAAATTCTTCTTTGTTACCGACAAAAGCTCTTTGAAGCCATTCGAGTATCACAGGAATGTAGACACTATTTAAGCAACAATATACTCGTCATAAACACTTCGTTTTATTGGAGTAAATAACATATCTACAGCCCTATTATTATTGAGTATAGTTTTACAAGCCACTACAAATAAAATGGCTATGAATATGTTATTAAAACTTAGACGATGGTAATGAATGCAGTATTGAGTATATTATAGTTTTAAAGTTTATTTAAGCACCTTTTTTTCGCCCTGAATAATTTCTCCAAGTCCTTCACCTTCCGCCATTAAAAAATACGATGTTTTATTTATGGAAAATACTTATAATTTTACGCAATTTATAGCGTATTCATTGGAAAATGCCACTTTGAGAATTCACGTGGTTTTCTGCAACCATTTCAGTTTCCTAATAGTAGACGATTACCACAGTAAGTTTCTCTACTCTTGGGAGTGGTGATTTATTCTACTGATTTTTCTACTTCTCTGAAATTTTGACAACATATGTTAGTATGATTTTATTATTATTAATATTTTTGTTTCACAAGCCTACAGCAAGATCGGTTGGGTATTTCACACCAAAATCTAGTTATATATATTATATGAAACGCTTAGAATATCCATGCTCTTTTGAAAAAGTTGATTATTTTTCATTGAAAGTTGATTTGCGTAACTAAAAATGCATAGTATCTATGATGTTGTTCTGAGCAACTTACTTTGTATTTTTCGCTTGTTAAACGTGTGTTTACACGAAATCTCAGGCACAAAAACATGTGGTTTAGTAAATAATGGTTGGGTGTGGAAAAAAACCAATGTAGCAGCAAACAGTTAAAATTTAATATTCAACTTAAAAATATGTCCATATGTAGCTTAAACTTCATATAAAACATAAGAAAGAAAATAACTAAAAATTGTTATTTAAAAAAGGAGAATACGAATCGTCAACAACAGTGCAGAAATAAGGTGAAACAAAATGTAGAGATCTTTAAGCCTACAACCAGGGACCCATCAAGCTGAAAACAATGTACAGATTTTCTCAAACTAGAAATTCCTATTTTTGACTCCACTAAAACTTAAGTGTACCGTTCACAATCCTTATTCCCCTTTTCGAGTTAAACATTTCTAATTATATCCTTATCAAAGTATTAAAAATATTAATGATTTTAACAATAACATCATGACTGAAAATTAAAGATCTGATAATATTAGAAAAATAATGATTCTTGCGACAATATTTTGCTAAATAACAAAAATAAAGGAGAAAACGTTATTATTCAAGGACATGTACTGCAATATGTACAAATATTTTATGAATGTATAGTTAGTTGACACTTTAAAAAGATAATATCACGATGTAATATCCAATTAGAATTATGTTCGTTTAAATGAGACACTAAAAGCATGTTTTCTAGTAACAGCACTTTTATTGGACAAAACGAATACGTTTCTATGACTAACATACATGAATTTTCCTTTTGAAATACTACTTGTGTATTGTTTGTTTTTGAATTTCGCACAAAGCTACTCGAGGGCTATCTATGATAGCCGTCCCTAATTTAGCAGTGTAAGACTAGAGGGAAGGCAGCTAGTCATCACCACCCATTGCCAACGCTTGGGCTACTCTTTTACTAACGAATAGTGGGATTAACCGTCACATTATAACGTCCCCACGGCTGAAAGGGCGAGCATGTTTGGTGCGACCGGGATTCGAACCCGCGACCCTCAGATTACGAGTCGAACGCCTAACCCACCTGGTCATGCCGGGCCTAACTTGTGGATTGATTTGTTTGTTTGTTATTAAACACAAAATTATGCAACTGAAAATTGTTAAGTACTGATTTACTCTTAGAAATAAAACGACAAGGCTGAGCATGATCTAGTGCTTAGCATGCCCGGACTTGTGAACTCAGGATTCAGTGTTCACGTCTCGCTGCCGAAAATATTGCATTCCGCAACTTTGTGGTCTTGAGCGCATTATAAGAGTGGCGCTCAACTCCTACTGTTCTATTGGGTAAGAGTACTCAAAATTTGCCGGTGGGTTCTGGGACTAGCCGATATGAGATCTGAATACCTTTCGTGAAGTTTTGCGCTAAACAAAACTGAAATGTCTGAAGAAATGCCTTGCTGGATAAGAGTCTTTGGTTGCGACGGTTGAAGACAAGAAACGGAAGTTATCCAAAATGTGGAGATTAGTCATTTGACTAAAGGCTGTTATAACCCAGAAAAAAAGTAAAACAACCAAGATTTAATAAAGACCAGGAAAGGCGAGCTGGACGACACATCTGTATATTATCTTATTTCTAATTTTATTTTTTGTACTTTTACTTACGGTATTTCGACAGTTAGTAATAATTGTTCTTGAATATCGTACAAGCTATAAATTAATAAAAGATTAAAATTATTGTATTTAGATTTTTCATATATTTAATTTAACGATTCTCTTCATACACTCAGGAAAACAAGTTATTGTATATGATGTGCAGATAAAATAATCAAACAAATTGTTAATTAATGTCCTCCAACCTGTTGATACATTACTACTTAGGTTGTCATTCAAAGAGTGAACAGATTTCAGAATTCTCACTTACTTTGTGGATATTTAGTTGGAGAAGGAATGCCATTTCGCAGAGGTGCCTTCTTTGGTGAATGGCTCAGTCTCTTTATCGGCGAAGTTGGTGTCTTTATTTAAAAAAAGCTTTCTGATTCATAGATTCTAAGTCTTATTATAAAAGTTTTTATTTATCTAACTACAAGTTGTATAAGAAAATCGGTGCAGGTAAAATATTTTTGTAATAAAATGTTTTTCTCTCTTAAAGAAATGTGAAGTGTCTAGTTATCAACAACCACAGTAAAATAAAATATATTTGATGTGTGAATTCTAACTAAAGATACTAATAAAGGTCTTTTATGGAATAATCAAGAACCATATTTTTCAGTCTTTTTTTAACAGTTTAATACTGGTTCAAGTGTTTAAACGTACTGTTGTGATTCAACCATGTTAATAAAGTATAGGAATTACGTAACTTCTCATGAAACTAACGATTTTGTCTTGATCGCAGCTTCACTCATCTAGCACTGCCGTACAAAGAAGTGCTACGATTTTGCGTTGTGTTATATGGAAACATATTTTAAGACTATTGTATGTTGTTTTTTTTTTTATTTCGCACAAAGCTACTCGAGGGCTATCTGTGCTAGCCGTCCCTAATTTTGCAGTGTAAGACTAGAGGGAAGGCAGCTAGTCATCACCACCCACCGCCAACTCTTGGGCTACTCTTTTACCAACGAATAGTGGGATTGACCGTCACATTATACGCCCCCACGGCTGAGAAGGCGAGCATGTTTAGTTTGAGATATAAAAGTTATATTACTGGAGACTGCTTTAGTGCTGTGTTTTGGCGAAAGTTTTTGTATTAAATTGACCGATTCTCAGTTCACACCATGCGTATCAAAGTTCACATGAAATATGAACACTTTCATTTTGTAAATAACACGATAAAAAGTGTGGATATTTTGTTAAACAACAGTCTAGATTAGACAAGACTACATTAAAAAAAAAGACGTTTTACCAAGATCTCAAAGTGAACATCAGTAGGATATATCACGTTTTTGTTACTTATTTAGAGGACAATTTTATTGTGACATATTTATGTTCTTGAGTAGGTAAGCAAAAACTATTACCAGTAACAATAAAAATGCGTACCTTTGACTTCGGGATTTCGGGGGAGTCCGTGACTTCTGTGGGGGAAAAAAAAAGAAGACAAGAAAGAACACAATTGTTAATAAACGAACTTGAATACAACTATAAATATATTTCATTTCAAAACGTTTCATTATTATCATTTCTTATTAAAAGTATTATTTTACAAGAGCTTTGTCATTTAATAGGATTTAACGTTATAGGTTATAACTCAATATAAATAATACTGTGTACTTATTTCTTATGGTTTCGAAGCACGAAGTAAAGCAAAATAGACATTAAGACAAAACGAAGATCCAACTAATCAATATTATGCTACATTATATTATACTAACACTTTTATGAGAAAATGCAGGGTAGTGTCAATCTATCAGCTTATATTATAAAGCCACACTTTCCTACAACATGACATTTTGACTGTTTCTAATATTAAGTATCTTTAGATCATAAGTAACAGATATATCTTATAATGTGGAGAATAAGACAATATCCAATCTTGTTGAAAAGAGTGATATAACAGTTTTCATAAAATGAAGTATAGTTTTAAGAAGACAATGATTATATTAAAAGTAAGCATTGCAATTACAAAAACTTGTCCTAAAGCAAGATAAAATTGTTATATTTATATATGTATATATACACACACACTGCTAGCCGAAATCTTAGGGCCAATGAACATAAAGAAAAAATATGCATTTTGCGTTGTTAGACTCAACCACTTATTTGAATAGAGCTTCGAAAGGTGAAAATAAGAAAAGGGAAAACAAAATAAAACTTTTTTTAGCATTTAATAGGGAAAATATGAACACTATAAAATTAGCCTAAATACTAGCTGGTCAAAATTTAAAGGCCATACTGAAACGGTAAACACAAACACGTAACAAAATTTAGTCATTTGTTTTCAAGCATTAGCGTTGTCAACATCTCCCACTGACATCTCCTGTGTTACATTGGGTAAAAACGTGGCAAAGGCTAAAAAGTTGACAGAGTTTGAACGTGGCAGAATTGTCGAGCTGCAAAAGCAAAGCCTCTCTCAACATGCCGTCGCTGGTGAGATTGGGCGTAGTAAAACTGCTGTTGCAAATTTCTTAGAGGACCCTGAGGGATACGGAACGATAATTTCAAGTTGTCGGCCTAAGAAAATTTCGCCGGCGTTGAGCAGGAGGATTCGACGGATTGTCCGGCAAGGCACAAGCCAATCGTCGAATTAGATTAAGACCCTTACGGACGCAGAATGCAACTCAAAAACAATAAGACAGCATCTACGAGAGAAAGGATTTAAAAATCATAAACGTCTTCAAAGGCCAGGCCTTCTTTCACACCACGAAACAGCTCGGTTAAAGTTTGCTGAGAAGCACCAAACATGGAACGTAGAAAAGTGGACGAAAGTTTTGTTCTCTGATGAGAAAAAACTTAACCTGGATGGTCTAGATGGCTTCCAACGTTACTGGCACGATAAGGATATCTCACGGAGACATTTTCTACACGACATAGTGGAAGAGTTTCCATCATGATCTGGGGTGCTTTCTCCTTCGATGGAACAATGGAGCTTCAGGTTTTACAGGGGCGTCAAACAGTAGCTGGCTACATTGACATGTTGGAAAGAACATCATATTGACTAAAGGCCTTCACTTGTGTGGAAATAACTGGATCTTTCAGCTGGACAACGCTGCAACCCACAATGCCCGCAGGACAAAGGACTTTTTTCATGGTGAATAACGTGATTCTTTTAAACCATCCAGCGTGTTCCCCCGAACTGAACCCTATTGAAAATGTTTGGGAGTGGATGGCAAGGGAAGTCTATAGAAATGGACGTCAATTCCAAACAGTGCATGATCTTTTTGAAGCCATCTTCACCACTTGGAATAACATTCCAGCCAGTCTTTTGCAAACGTTTATATCGACCATGCCAAAGCGAATGTTTGAAGGTATTCGCAATGATGGCAGTGCAACTCACTACTAAGACTTTTTGTTGGGCATTTCCAACCCTGTTTAGGACTTCTTTTTGGTATAGTCTTAAACTTTTGACCAGCTAGTATTTAGGCTAATTTCATAGTGTTCACATTTTTCCTATTAAATGCTAAACAAGTTTTTTTTTTATTTTCCCTTTTCTTATTTTCATCTTTCGAAGCTCTACTCAAATAAGTAGTTGAGCCCAACAACGCAAAATGCATATTTTTTATTTATGCTCGTTAGTCTTAAGATTTTGGCCAGCAGTGTATACATATATATGTATACAAGGATTCATCACCAGTCATTGCCTAAACTAATTTATTATTTATTTATAAACTGGGGGAAGAGAATATGCTTTATATCGAAATACAAGTGATCAAAGAAAAGAAAATAGAACTAAGTTTGATCTTTGAGTTGCAGCTTGTATTTGAGTAAACAATAATATAAATAACTATTATTGTACGAGTAATAAAGGATATTGTATTTGTAGCAAGTTATTTTGAATTGTTAGAGCAATTCCTTCTGAGAAGAATAAAGTAAAAATCACACAAACACAGGTGAAGCTTCATTCTGTGATCAGTGATGATATAAGAAAGCACTTGAGTTTTGTGTTGTTGTTATAATGGATTAAATAGTAATCAAATTACCTATAAGTTTATTTGCTAAATACTACCTTTCAGATTGTTGGAGTCTGAAAAGTATTTTTAGATATACATATATATATTTCTATTCAGTAAAATAACTCGTGAAAATCAATTAAAAATATATTCAAATGTAAACTGGAACAAGATAGTTGGTGTTAGAGTGGATTGAAAGTGGATTATTAAGTGAACACGAAATTTTTAACCCCATTCCATCGGGTCCTTTTCATGTCGTAACTATATGAATGATATTAAATATCAGGAATGGATTATTTTTATGGATATTCAACAATTCATCAAAACCTATCTTAACAACAAAATGAAACTATTCAAAGAAAAAATTTAGAATAGAAGTAATTCCATAATATTTCTCTGATTTAGTGATAGCTGAGCAATAGAATAGATGCGTACCAATTATACACATATAAACAAGTATTTCGTGATGACAAGAAATCCACTTGAAATAAAAATATCTCAGGATGGCCTGAGATAGAGAGATAAGTGTTCCTATTTTCCGTTTACATTAGATCATATGGTTAGAATTTACATTAAGTTATTTTTTAATTTTCGTTTCAAGAATTTAAAAAAATTAAATATTAGAACCTTATTGAAAAAGCTTTTCTGAGGGTAACAATAATGATTGAAATTCAGTTATTGCAAATGAAACAACATCCACACAGCTATTGCAGATAACGAAATATTGTACGTCATTAAAAGCTGTTAATTTTGTGTAACAACATATGTTATGACATCTATTTTCATATCATCATATTTTGATAAGGGGATGTTTGTTTGTTTTTTGAATTTCGCACAAAGCTACTCGAGGGCTATCTGTGCTAGCCGTCCCTAATTTAGCAGTGTAAGACTAGAGGGAAGGCAGCTAGTCATCACCACCCACCGCCAACTCTTGGGCTATTCTTTTACCAACGAATAGTGGGATTGACCATCACATTATAACGCCCCCAAGGCTGGGAGGGCGAGCATGTTTGGTGTGAAGGGAATGCGAACCCGCGACCCTCAGATTACGAATCGCACGCCGTAACACGCTTGGCCATGCCAGGCCCATTGATAAGGGGAACTCCAAGTTTTATATTGTGTGCATTCACTTGTATGGTGTTATCTCGATCAGTCCGGTAACCAACAATATGATAAATTAAGGATAAGTACGATAAATACAATATGGTGCTGTGTCTGAATATGCTGTATCTTAGGTTTTACTGAGATGCCAGTAATCTATTATTTCTTAATTTAAAGTGGCCATGTCTTTGTGACTCGATTAACCTATAAGTGATACCCAAACGTTTTTAAAGTATAAAAATACTTCTTTTGGTGCTGAAAGTTAACATTTTAACAAATAAGGCGTGATTGGATGTTTGCTTTGTTCTAGTTATATAACTATCTTTCATCGTTATGTTTTATGAATACATGAAAGATATTGCAAAAGAACAAAATACAATACGAGGATAATTAATGACCTAAATACTGCACATTGACTTGTAATCATAGAAACAGAACTAATTTTTTACAGGTTCTTGTCTACCTCTATTGTTTCTAGTGTTCAATAGGTTTGATTCATAAATGCTTTAAGACAGATGCCTGTAAGTGTTATTGTTCACGTATACATTAATAAATTATGTACATGTAAATAATGTGCCTAGTCTCTTTAAAAGATTATTGTATGTTGAAAATATTTGTCTATAAAAATTGGATTTTATTACAAAGCCTTATATATAAAAATAATATATGTGTATTAAAAATCAATTATATTAATTTTGCTGCTTATACAAATAAGTAATTCTGTTTATGATAAGAAGTGAGAAAGTTTCTTCGAATAATATATAGCAAACATATTGTGATAATTATTTTTTCTTGTTTTAAATATATTTGTTTAATATTGACCTCCACTCCCAAACTTAAATATCAGTGATAAAAAAAAAGATCGCCACCGCAACGTTATGTCTCGTCAGACGAACAAAAGACACATTTACGATACAGCGCAGTTTTGCACGCTCTCTATCGGTGGTAATAAGAAAACTTACGAAAGCCGTTCCACGGAAAGGTGCCTGTTGATAACTCCGCCCACTCAAGTTGCTTGGGTTTCAACCCTGGTGAATAAAGGTACAGCAGTAGGTGATTTCTTGGTGGGATACCAACAGGTATTCGTTCTTCACGCATTACTGTTTTTTCAGTTATTACGTTTAAGAAACTTGGTTCACTTAATATTCACACATTATACTGATTTCCAGCCTATACCTACGACATTAATCTCAACTTAACGAGCGTGAAAAAAAAATCTTACCTTCTCTTGTTTCAATATCTTTGGCGTTAAATGGTTATCTTGTTATGATATTAACGGAAGAGCATAATTGTAGCTTCTTCTCTGTGACATGTACAGTTCACTACCAACATCTGACTTAAGAATAAAAAGTATCAGATTATATCGTATATTATAAAACAAATTCACGTTATTAGTAGAAGGCGAGGCGCTGAAGTGTGATTTATTTATACGATTTATATTTCATGCATTGTATTTGTCATTGAACTAAAAGTGCATCACTAATTTACAGGCTCTGTGAGAAGAAACAATTAACAAAACATTAAAATTCATGTTAAGAGCTTTGCGTTGGTTTCTTTTGCGTGCATATGTCTGCCTTCAATTAGTGTTGTACCGTGTACTGACGTACTTATCTTAAAAGCGTTATACTGACGTAAATACAAGCAAGCTGTAAAATACGCGCCCACACAATACAGAATTAGGCTTCCACAATTTTAACGCACTAGAATATCATACAAAAAAGATTGTTGTGGTGTGCATACGAAAACATGCAGAGTTGAACTAAGCATCAGTGGCAAAGAATTTTTTTCTTAAAGAAATAAACTTTACATTCACCATTAACCCTAAAATAGCAACAAAGTAAAAAATAAAAACGACTGTTACCACATTTGTATGGTTTAGAATGTTTTATTTCTTTTAGTTTTCCATAAGACAGTACGATTCACAGGTAAAAATAAAATTAAATAACTGAAATTATATATTTCGTACTACTGCGTAACATAGGTGCAGTAACATTTTGTTACAAATAACAAGAATATTTTTTTCTTCAGAAGCAATTTTACAACGGTTGGATAATTTTGGTAATTAAGGTTTTTGTGTCACTATGAAATCCTTAATACGGTTGTAAAGTGCCATCCATATACAGGTGCATGAGTCTATGTAGAATAAGTTAATTTAATCAACTTCTGGAAATGCATTTCATATATTCATGAAAGAATATATTATGTGAAACGTTAGCATCGTGCTCGACACCAGGACACTGCTGAAATTGATTTCTATCATGTAACACTTATTATAAATGCAAACCTCCCATAAAACTTAAAACAATGACAGTGTTTCCATATTTGTGTGTGTGTTTCTTTTATAACAAAGCCATATCGGGTTATCTGCTGTTGTTAATTTCAAAACATTACTTCCAATATGCACAACTATTTGCATTCTAGCCTTTCCTTTTATGACTGGGTGATGCTACCTGCCAGTGGTTTCAATGTCACAGTTCTTTCATTATCAACTGACATTAGAAAGGTTCACGTCGGGAAACTGTTTAGATTACGACCATTTAAGATTAGACGTATTTTGAGCACCCAGCGCCACGAAAAACTCGACCTTTATATGGTCGTTCCCTCTCTGACTACTTTTACGCCATCTATTGTAGTTAATATAAATCGTATGCATAATACATTAGGTTAATGGATCATAAAGGCAACAAATATCACATTATGTTCCTTTCTTTCATCTTGTGTTCATCATATACACTACAAGTTGCTAATGTTTTTTTTGCTTTCTGGTATCCGATTGAAAATCTGAAACTTGCGTTGAAATCAGCTCAACTCGTATAGTTAAAGTGTTTACTAATAATTTCTAATGCGCTTTATGCACTTTTTCGATTATATGTTTCATAATTTATTTTTTCGGACAAATGTTTAGTAAAATATTCTAATTTTGCGGCTGCGAGTCTTAGCTAACTAGTTCAAAAGTAAAGATCAACCGAAAGAAAGAAATTGGGTGAAAGTCCTTACAATACTGTGTTAATTAGGTGTAGGTTCCTTATAATACGATGCTAATTTGTCTAGGCTTATGAGAGGTAAAAGCTTGATAAACAGTATATGAGTTAAAAAGGTGCTGCAGAACTGTATGTGAACCTCTACACTGTCATTAAAGGTTATTGTATTATAAAAGAACACCAATACAAGTCACTACTTTGAAAAGGCCTCCTGTTCTTATTTTGATGTTTTTGTATCGGACGTACAAGCTGACGAGACCTGGGCACAAATGTTGCCTCATCAACTAACGCAAAGTGATGTCAAAACATCTGTATACAGTGATGACGAGAAACCCCCTTGGAGAGAAATGCATCTCGGGATGGCTAATAAAGCAGAGAACAACGTTTCGACCTTCTTAGGTCAACTTCAGGTTAATAAAGAGAGAGTTTGCAACTAACTGTTGGCGGGCACATATTTTAGAGCAATGGTAAGTTGCAAACTCTTTGTTCTGTTTTGTTAGAAAGAAGTGTTAATACCAACACCAGCCATTATGAGATACAAATATGTAAACAAAGAAGGTAACTTTATTCATTCGAAAAGTAAACAGCATGCCTTTCTATAGGAAAATGTGTAGACATTTAGGTCCGCTGTGTCGTACACTTATGTTGATTTTACTTAATGAAAGCATAGGAGAAAAAGTGTATTATGTCCACGCTATCTTTTAGGATAACAGTTAAACACAAGTCTATATAACACAGAGTCCAGTAGTTTCTCACTGGATTCAACTTAAATTAACATAATGGATGACAATAACAATCAAAGAACTTAGCTATAGCCACACAGTCCCACTTTACGGTTTTCGTCAATGGTAAAAGTGAGAAAATGGCACTAACACTAGATTTGTTTTTTCACTACGTACCACTAACATGACTAATGAGAAAAGGATGTATACAAAAAACACAAAGAAAATCATCAGTTGCTAAAAGTTACAGAACCCATAATTACGGTCAGAGACCTTCCTTAGTAAAACCTTATATTTCCTTCTGCTTGCAATGACATGTAAAAACTTGCTTCTAACGAAACGTTTGTTTTTTTTTCGTTTTTTCACTATAATTGCCTGCAATCTTAACTTAAAGCAACCTTAAAAACTAGTTCTTCGTGGATATTTATAATGTATGCTGTCATTACCTTCGTTTCTTTTATTATTAGACTAATGAGTTAAAAATTAAGTTGCATGTGATTACTAGTAGTTTATCACTAGGCCTATATATTATTCTGTTTATTAACTGAAATATTTATATTAGATATGCAACAGTACTTCCTTGTTCACAGTATAACATGACATTTTGTTGTTAACTCTTTACAGTAGTTACCAAGTAAAAACCCATGTTTACAAACTTTATTGCTTATAATGTTACAAGTTTTCTTTATTTGCTGTTGAGCACAATGTAACACAATTTGTGTTCTACCCACCTCGGGCATCGAATCTCCCTTTTTAACGTTAAGCTAAACCACTAAGGATATTGATACACGGCAATTAAGGAAAAATAGTTGCTGATGCCAAGTTATCTTAGATTACGTTGCCTTCCATTAGAACTAGTAAAGATGGAAATTACGTTATAGCAAATCAGGGTTTGAAATTTTCAGCCTGGCACTTGGTGAAGGCAAAAAGAAAAAAAAAAAGAAAAAGGATATAATCACTAAATGTTTTCCAGAAAAAATCATCAGGAATATTTAAGCAGTCATTGGCAAAAAGTAGTTCTCTTTCTGTACTAATGTGTAACGATAGCAACCAACCAGTAAAACCCACCGCCACATGCTCTATCCGCATCTTCAAATAACGGGATGAACCACAACTTTTACAAACAATCCACAGCAGAAAGTGCAAATTGTGTTCCTTGCATCTTAATATTAAAACCTCTAATTAACAGCTTAACATAAACAACTTATTGTATTTTACTTGAAACAATATGTTGAACAGTGTCGGCCTTGACAGGTGTGATGTAGTTCCTGTTCACTGTCATTCACAAATGAGAAAGTAGCAGCCACGGTCAATTGCAAACAGTATTTGACACCTAGTAGTCACAGTTTAGTCCTACATCATCCAATTATCGAGACCTATTGATTACAGTCTAGGCCTACATCATCTCATTCTGACACCTAATGGTCACAAGTTTAGACCTACATCAACCCATGCACCCAATAATGTAACGTCTTTGTAAAAAAGACAGATTTATTTTTAATTACCGTAACACATCTGTACTAACCTTTGTTTCTCAAAGATTATTTTGCTTAATTTTAGTAAAGGAGTAGGCGTTGTTACTTGTATATCTTATTTGTATTGCTCAAAGAAACAAAGGCGTGATTCCAACAAACATACCTTTTGGTTTTTGATACGGTTGGTATGTACATCCTTAAATGTTAATACGGTTCGAATGTACATCCTTAAATGTGTAAGTGTAGAAGGAATAAAAATTCACACTCCTAATACGTGTTGAAAAGCGTGAGTGAGATGTGCTTTTTGCAAATATAGTGGAAATCATGGAAGCGACATGTAAAAAAATCTTAACCATATCTGTACATCTATCACAAATATGACGAACACACACATCCAACGTATTGCTTAATAAAACTAGATTTACTGAAAAAGGGTCATAGCGCTTAAAAGATTACACGTTTCGGCATGGTTATATACTGTCATCTTTAGACAATTCACAGTGAATTGTTTAAATTTAAAGGGTTAAACAGAAAATCGCGTGACACATTTAACATTTGGGCAGTCACCCATGCCCTGCAAAGCATTACAATTTTATTCGTAGTGATTATGGCTCTTCGATTCCTGGAATGTTGTTTCCGACCGAGTTTCTTTCTTTCAAGTAAGTAATGAACGATATTCGAAGCACCTATGTTACGCAGTCGTACGAAATAAATTATCTGCTTATGCATCGATAAATAGTGTGTGTGTGTTTAAAACTTTAAAAGATATTTAACAAAATACCATCATTGTTTGAGTGTGGGTAATTATGGCGTTTTTGTATCACCCTTATGAAATTTTACTCTGAAAATAGACCATAAAAGACTATGAAACTGGGAAACTGCTTGAATTGCTGGTTACGAGTTATATTTTATACCCTACGACTGTCATATAAATCGAATAAATTTTCTGGTTTAATGTTACTTTAAGAAACGACTAACATGGAAACTACACGATGTCAAACAAAGAGGGAGTGCACTAAAATTATACTTGTTTCTTGTACACCATTAAGTGCAGTGGGCTAACAACCTACTCACTTAAATACTTGCTGAAGAATCCGCAAGCGATTGCGGCCCTATGTTCCTTGATGGAATCTAATGGTGATAACTAACTAAACTTGTACACCATTACAGCTATATATACTTACGGATGTAATCAGGATAAATGACGAAAAGCTCAGTACTGCATGCACATGCGCATTTCGATTTCTTGATATAGTAAAATTTCAAACTATATATTCGGCTAGTATACAGTGCAATCATAGATACATATTCATATAAATAAATATACACAACATTTTTCTAATTGTGTAACATTTGGAAGTTCATGCTTTTGTTGTAAGACTGTACTTAGAACAAATGCTTATTCACAAGTGTTCATTTTAAAAGTTCATTTGAAAAAAACAAATACAGAGTAGACAGCGTCCGTTGTTGAGAATACTTCAGGGCCAATACACATGTGTAAAACTGTTTATATTTATTGTTGAAAGTATCAGTTCTTATCAAAAATACATTTAATAAAAACTTAATTTAATATTTAGAAATACCAACAGAAAATATTCAAACTCACTATTCAGTCTCTCCTTAATCCAAAAAGATATCCTAGTTTATACAAAAAATATTTTCCAGAAAATAAAATATTAGGAACGTTTAAGCAGTCATTGGCAAAAAGTGGTTCTCTTTCGGTATAACATCGTTTTATACTCCTCGGTACACATTGAAGCTGTATAATATAAATACATATTGTGATTTATATGATTATCGGCTTCATTCACTAAATCTCATGACTGATTTCGAGTTAAAATTTTTTGTAAACAGAAATACGTTATTTACGAATAGTAAAGAGTACACGAAATTGTTTTCTGATAAAACAGTGGAACAAATGTGTGTTAAACAAACAGGACATACTATTTTGTTTCCAGAGCTAATACAAGTATAGTGGGACATGTGTTGTTTGAGTGGTACAGACACTTAATTCTGTAAGCCAAATGATGTCTAGATAGTTAGTTGTCTTTATGGACATCTGTACCCCTGATAACATTCAACATTTCAAATTATGTTGTCAGTATATAAACATAAACACTATGTTCTCAAGAGAGGGTAATGATGCGAGGTTTATAACAGATATATTCAGTACTGGACACTGAAAAGATTACCATAACTGATTGAAGCATATTCTTTATCACTACACGGTGTTGTATGTTGAGATTATGTTGAGTACCGGAATCAGATCAATACACAAAAGACAAAGTAAGATTTGAAACTATAACATCCATGTATATATATATATGCTATATAACTATGTGCGTGTGTGAAAAAAGCAGAGAAATAGAAACCCAGGATACAGCTTCGGTGATTTCAGCGGACTGACCAACTCGACTATCGAAACTTCAATGCTAACGATATATGCATAGAAATAACTGTCTAAAATCGATCATTTTCCAAAAAAACTTTGATTGTGATAAGTAATTAGTTTGACCAACCCTAATTATTCTGCATTTATCAAAAATAATGAGATCAATTAGTTTGATAAACAACTGAAACAAAGCTGATCTTTTGATGAACTCAGTACTCTGCTTGCATATTTTAATATGTTAATTGCGAGGTGGTGCGTCACACTCACTTAAGAGCTTTCCAGATCTTAACGTTAAACGGAAAGTTGCGTGCTGGACCTTGATAATTACTGGTAACAACCGAAAAATAAAAGGTTTGTTTTCAGTCAGAAATGTCCAGAAAAATTACATTGCACACTCAGAGAGACTTGTAGCATTATTCTACAAGTCCAGATATTCACACGCATATACTTTCACAAACAAAAATCATAAGCAAAATCTCCCATAATCACAACTATTCATGTATTAAAACAGTCCCATAAACATAAATCATTCACGTACAAAGACTCGTATCTACTTTCATTCACGCATTAATACTCATATAAGATGTGTAAATTTTTTAGTTCTGTTCAGCTTACCATATAGAGCCTAAGCTAACTTAGTTTGCTATAAGGCTAGTTTAAAAAAAGACTCGGAGCCATCTTAAAGATTATATACTCGTAACCATTGTAAGAGGTCTAAAATGTATTTCTTCTGTTTGTTAACTCAAGCTGTACTGAGGAGCCTTGTATAAGCGAAATCGCAGTCCTCAGCATAAGGTCCGGCGAAATAAAGAATGTATTAGACCTTTGCATCATAGAATACATTTTCAATTTTACTTTGTTTTGAGAATAAAAAAAACACGCAATATAATCATGTACAAACTTACGCAGGCAGAAAATGATTCCCTAAACAGGAACTCACGTATACAGAAGTGTTCAGAAACATAAGTAAACCTCAAATTCAAACAAAAATTGCACAGAAAGATTCAACAATACAGCCATGTTAACTGTTTTCAAATATCATGCATTTTATACGTTACACTGCAGTACATGTACGTGAAATAATGACTAAACTTACATTGAAACTAGTATAAGATGTGTAAAGATATCCAAAGTAATAACCAACTTAACAAGCGTAGGCAACACAATGAGATAAAGAATACAGTTAAAACAACACAGATAACTGACTTCCCACCTTTTCTAGGAAGTGTCTTTGGTGGTGTTCTGGATGGCTTTGGTTTTGTGGGCGACTTTACGGATTGTTTTGGCTGTTCTTTAACTTTAGTTTCCTTTGTCGGTGAAGTCGGAAGTGGTTCATCAATAAAAGGTTCTGTTGATGTTGAAGGAGCTTTTGGCGTGGTTTCTTTTGGAGTTAGCTCGTCTTCAGATTTTTGTAATTTTATTCCTGATTCATGTATTAATATATCTTCATGTTCTTTCTTTGAGGGCTTTTCATCCACCTCTTGCTTTAAATCAATCTGAGAATAGCTATCCTCTAGTGGTTGCTTGGCTGGTTCCTTTGTCGCAATACTGTCTGAGGACAATACTTCGGTCTCTGACTTTTTTATTGACACATGTGCATCTTCTGATAATACAGATGGTTCTTTTAAAGTTCTCTCTATAATATCTTCTGCAACACCTTTATCTTCAGCCAGTTGCGATGAAACGCTAGATGGAGTGGAATCTGGTTTTACTTCACCAACGACCTCTTTCTGAAGAGATTTATCGTCCTCAATCGAAATTAATTTTTCTTCAGTCGTTAAGTTTGCTATATGCGAGTCCATGGAACTTGTCTTATTATCAGTCTTTTCAACCAGAGGGTATTTTGCTTCGAGAAGGGTCTGTTTCTCTTCCGGCTCTTTCACCAGATCCTTATCCTTCAACGTAGTTAGCTGTTCTTTATTTATTATATCCTTTTCATCTTTTACCTTATAACTCGTCACAGTTAATTCTTCTTTAACAGGTTTTGCAATATCCACTTCACTTGCCTTAATTTGTTCTTTTTTATGTGATATTACCGGTTTATCCTCTTTGTGTTCGTCAACACTGATGATCTCTTTTACTTTCTCCGTATCTTTAAGTGATGTTTCCCCTGGCAGCGCTTTATCCTGTAGTTGCACTTCTTTAGCATCCGAAATGTCTGAGGGTATATCTTGTTGTAGTACATGTTTCTCTTCAAGTTTCGGTTCTTTGTCTTCCTGCTTTTCTGTTCCTTTGTCAATATTTCTATTGTTTTCATCGTGCTTTGGTTCTTCAATTTTGCCAGTTTCGTTTTTTACAGTAGTTTTAGCCACGAGTTCTTTATCTTCAAGAGCAGCTGTTACTTGAGTCTCTTCCTTAGGCATTTCACCTTTCAGTGAATCAACAGGCATTGGTAACATATACTTATCTTTTACTTTGTCTATATCTGATTTATCTTTGTGGTCTCTAGCTTCTTTAATAAGTTGCATTTCTTCGTACTCCTTATCCTTTGCTTCATGTTCCTTTTTCAGAACAACTTCCTGTTGTTGGTTATCTTGTTTTACTTGTGTTACTGTGGAGTCACGAGGTAGAATATCACGTAGGTCAGTTTTGTCTTCAACAACTTTTCTACCCTCAGTTTTAGCTTTCTCAAATTCTGAATTATCTTTGAGAGATTTATTTTCTTGTTGATCTTTCACAAAAATGCTTTCCTTTTTTTGCTCTAAAGGTTTAGATATAGCTGTCTCTCCTTCAAATGGCTCGTTAGATTTGTCTTCAGGTTTGTCTACTTTTGGTTTTGCTGTGTCAGTATCTAAAACTCCTTTAACTTCATCGAGTTTTTTACTTTGAATTTTATCCTCCTCTTTAACAGAACTAATTTTGGGCTCCTTATCCTTATCTTCAGGTAAAGTTATCCTTTCTTCTGCTACTTTCTCGACTGATTTTGTTGCTGTTTGAACGTCTTCATTTCCCTGAGATACATTTTCTTTTTCTTTAAGAGCTTCTTCAGTTAGAAACTGTGCAACAGGTTTAATATCTTCAACCTCATTCAGTTTAAAGTCATCTTGCACAGCTGTTTCTATTTTTTCCTGTGTACTTTCTACTTGTTTCGCATCTAAACTAACAATAGGTTTATCTTTCACATGTTTTTCGCTTTCATCTTTAGTTGGTAAGATAGAGACCTTTGTATCTATACCCTCGTCAGCGCTTTTATCATCAGAAATAAACGATTCACTAGATACATCTTTAGTTGGTTCTTCTTTATTTCTAGTAGCTTCTGACTGATCTTCAGTTTTTACTAAGAATTTATCTTTCATAGATATGTCTGAAGAAATATCTGTTGGTATTGTACTTTCGGAATGAATTCCCTTTGGAGCACTCGAAGTGGTGATGGATAAATCAAAGTGAGGTGCTTGAGCATCAGAAACGAATGGTTGAGTACTTTTTGTTGCTATTGTTTGCAACATCTCTTCACTGTGCTCCTTTACTTTGTAATCAGAATGTGTCAGTGGAGTTTCTTCATAGTTTTCCTCTATTTTCTCCTTCGAATAAGCTTCAGGAACTTCTTTGCTTTTTTCAGATTCTTTCTTTGCCAACGAATTTTTTTCTTTATCATCTGTATTTAATTTAAAGTCCCCTTCTTCCTTGTCAGTAGTTTTAATGGTTTCTGCAGTAGTGTGCTGATATTCTGTTATTTGCATTTGGGATTGTTCATCAGTGCCACCAGCACCAGCAGTAGCAGCTTGTTCATCGCTTTCAACCATTTCATCGGATATTTCAATTTCCCGTGTTTCATTAGTTTCTTCAATCTCAGTTTCTTCTCCACAGGAGCTTGCAACTCGAACGAAACGTGGCTCAATTCCTACCGCTATGTGTCGAAATTCCGTTTTAGAATTTTCTGCTGGTTTTAGTACAATTTTCGCACTTTCTTCTTCTTTCGGTTCTATCGAAACATTAAGTTTCGTTTCTGTTAAACTGATCTTTTCCCCTTTTGTTGGTGTTTCAGCTTTTTCCGATATTGTTTCTTTTTCAGATACTATTAGGTCACTTCTTTCACCCTCTTTTCTTGTTTTGATAAATTCACCTTCAGATATATTCTCTTCAAACACTATTTCTTTTTTGACGGGCAACTGAGTCTCTTCTGGCATGCTTTTCACTAAATCATGTTTCTTTTCTGTTATAACATTTTCCTCGTCTTTTCTTAACTTTGTTTCAACCGGAATGACTTCATGTTGGGGTATTTCTTTTTCTAATTTTTGTTCCGTTAAAGTAAGTTTTGTCGATTCTATTGCTAAATCATCTTTTTTTGCTTGTATTTTTTCTAACGTGTCTTTCTTTTCATCTTTAAGTTCTTTCTTTTCTATTTTTGAGTCTACAAAAACAAGTTTCTCTTCTGTTAACGATTCATCCTGTATTTTGGGTTGTCCATTTACAGCAGTTTCCGTCTCTGTTAAAGATAATTTGTTCTGTAGTCGCTCAGTTTCTACCAGAGCAGTTTTCTCTTCTGTTAACGATTCATCCTGTATTTTGGGTTGTTCATTTACAGCAGTTTTTGTCTCTGTTAAAGATAATTTGTTCTGTAGTTGTTCAGTTTCTACCAGAGCAGTTTTCTCTTCTGTTAACGATTCATCCTGTATTTTGGGTTGTCCATTTACAGCAGTTTCCGTCTCTGTTAAAGATAATTTGTTCTGTAGTTGTTCAGTTTCTACCAGAGCAGTTTTCTCTTCTGTTAACGATTCATCCTGTATTTTGGCAGTTGTTCATTTACAGCTAGTTTTCTCTTCTGTCTCTGTTAAAGATAATTTGTTCTGTAGTTGTTCAGTTTCTACCAGAGCAGTTTTCTCTTCTGTTAACGATTCATCCTGTATTTTGGGTTGTCCATTTACAGCAGTTTCCGTCTCTGTTAAAGATAATTTGTTCTGTAGTTGTTCAGTTTCTACCAGAGCAGTTTTCTCTTCTACTGTTAGCAGTTTATTTATATCTTCTTTTGATTTCAATGGTTTAAGCTTATTTTCTGTTTCTAACAGCTCATCTTTTCCTAGTAGTATTTTGTTACAAACTATTTTCTCTTCTGGTTTCATCAGTTCTTTTTCTAATGTCACTTCTGATAAATTAATTTTCTTTTCTACCATCGGTAAATCAGTCTTTTCGGCCATTTTCATGCTGTCGTTTTCTGATTTGGGGTTTACCAAAATTGTTTTTTTCTCTGTTGTTTCTAGTTCACCTGTTTGCTCTTTTGTTTTTACTATTGCACGTTTATCTTCTGCTCGATTTTGCTCATCTTTTTCTTTAAGAACATCCAGAGGATCGATTTTCTTTACTGATATAACTTCATTTTCTGGTTTAGTTTTAACTTTACTATCTTTGTGCTCTCTTTCTGATGTTGAATTCGTAAATGTACCTTGATTTTCAGTTGATGGAGGTATGTCTTTTTCTTGCTTAGTTCTCACTAATAAAACTTTCTCCTCTTGTTGCAGAATGTCATCTTTTTCCTGTAGTGATTCTACAAATAAAAATTCTTCCTTTTGTAACACTTCATCTTTTTGTTCTGTTTTTACTAATGAAGATTTCGTTTCCGTTTCTGATACTTTACCTTTTTCTAATTTTGGTTCGGAAAAAGAAATTTCCTTTTCTATCACTGGCAAATCACCATTCACTGCTTTTTTTTCAATTGAATAATCATCTTTTTCTTGTGGAGATGAGTGGGCCCTTTCTGATTTTGGCTCTGTTATAATAAATGTATTTTCTAACGATGTTAGTTTATCCATTTCTTGCCTTGGTTCTACTGAACTGTCAGTTCTTGTTTCTGTTAGTAGTCTTTTCGAAAGAGTTTCCTCATCAAGAGAATGAAGTTCATTCTTATCTGGCATTACTTTTTCCGAAAAATCTTTTTCTGTTCTCGACAGCTCGATCTGATCTGATTTTATTTCTGCAACTGACGTTTTATCCTTTTCAGGTTTTGTTTCCTGTGAAACAGTTTCCATTTCTGTTATTAGCTCTTCTTTTATTGGTTTGGTTTCAACTGAAATAATCTTTTTCTCCACTTCTTGTAATTCATACTGTGCTGGTTGTGTTTCCAACCTAATATTGTTCTCTAACACTTCATTTGCTGGTTGAGTTATCTCAGGTATAACTGTCATGCCTATTGTTAGCCCATTTTCTTTAGCTGGTTTCGTTTTTTCTGGAGAAATACTAATTTCTGCTACTAACTTTTCTTTATCTGTCTTCACTTCTGCTGGAGTAACTTTCACATCCGTTGCTGGTTGTTTTTCTTTTTCTAGTTGTGTTTCCGATGGAGTAACTTCAATATCTGTTATTGGTTGTTTTTCCTTTTCTGGTTTTATTTCAGGTGGAGTAACTCTCATCTTTGTTGTTGGTTCTTCATCTTTTTCCTGTTTTGTTTCGGGTGGAAGAACTTTAATTCCCATTGTTTGTAATTCTTTTTCTGGCTTAATTTCTCCTAAAGTATATTTAATTCCTAAGTTTTGTTTCACCTCTTCTTGTTTTGTTTCCACTGATTGCTCATTCTTTTCAGGTTTTATTTTACTTGAAGTAACTTTTTCTTCTATTTTTGGTTGCTCTGTTTTTTCTGCCTCCATTCCCTCTAAGATATCTTTTGCAGCTGGTATTGATTGTTCTTTTTCTTTGTTCGTTTCTTCTAAATCTTTCTTTGCTTTGAGTTGTTCACTTACTTTTGGGTTTGCCTCCAGTTCAGAAACTACTTTCTCTGTTAATTGTGTCTTCTCACTACCTACTTTGATCTCCAATAAACCCACTTTTTTTTCAGCTTGTTCTTCTATTTCTAATTTCATTTCCGTGGGAGAAACTTCCTTTTCTTTGGCAGATAAATCATTTTTTATTTTAACATTTAAATCCTTCGATAACAAATCATCTGTTTCTGACTCGGTTTGCTCTTGAGTGACTTTTTCAGATGCTAATAATTCGTTTTTTCCTAATTTGCTTCCCTCTGTAACAGCTCCAACAATTTTATCAGCTACGTCTTCTGGAGTAACTTTCTCTTTTAATTGTTGTTCTTCATATAGTTCTGATTTTAATTCTTTTAAAGGCTCTTTCTGTTGGAGAGTAAAATGTCCATTCTCAAATAATTTTGAGTTTTCTGGTTCTAGTTTGAGTAGCTTCTCTTTAGCGTTTATTTCCGTAGGAATAGCTTGTTCAACTATGTCCTTGTCCTTCTTGTATTGGTTCTTGAAACTATCTTCAACCATCTGCTCAGATACACTATAGTGATCTTCCAAATTTGGGTCTACCGATAAAGAAGTATTTTCATCTTTTTTAGTGTCCTCTTTTTCCTCCAACTTAATTTCCTTTGGATTTGTAAAATCTATGTTTGTGTCTTTTTCTAGTTGTACGGTTTCCTTACTTTTTTCAAAAACTATGTGACTTTCTTTTTCTCGAATTTCTTTGTTTCTATTATTTTCTTGGGCTTTTTCACATTTTATTTGATGGCTACTGGGCTCCGTATGCATTTGAGAATCTTTTAGGTCTGATTTCTTCTTCAAATCCGTACTCGCATCTACAGATTCCTTTATGATTTTGTCATCGAAAATGCCATCGGATTCACTTACAGTAAGTTTCGCTTGTGAAACGATAGAGCTAGTTATTTCGGAGGCAAGCTGATGTGTTGAAATATCACGATCGTCTTCCATTCTGTTCTGATCTGAAATTAGTTTTGATACTTCTAGTTCTTTTTCAGAACGCTCTGTAGTCATGTAATCGAGTTTAACTTTTGCTTCGATATAGTTGTAGTCGGGGTCTATTATTTGTTTAAGTTCAACTCCATTTTTTGACGTGACTTCGTTATTGCTCACGCCATGATCTATTTCCTGCTTTTCGGAATCCTGAGCGAGTTTGGCTTTTTCTGGTAAATTTGCTTCAAAAGAATTTATATTCGTTTCATCTTTTTTTACTGCTTCAGACAAAAGACTTGAGTTATCGATTTTTTTTAACGTATCATCACAAGGCACCTTTCCATTGAGCTGGGCGGAATCCGCGAGTGCACCATCTTTGGCCACTGTTTTATCTAAAAACTTTTCCGACAAATAAGCATCTTTTTCTTTAATAGTACTTTCATTTTTTACATTTTGTGAATCATCCATCGACTCCCTTCTGTTATCTTCCTGCGTAGGTTTTACAATAAAACTTCCATCCTTTTGAATATGAGATATTTTGTTTCCTAGATCTTCAGGAGAAGCCGTTGATCTTGGCTGTTTATCATCACTTTTTGAGATTTCCGTCTCTGAATTATTTTTGACAGTGGAATCGCTTTTTGCTTGAGTGGAATTTGTTTGAAAAAAGTCCTCTTTCTTATCGCTTGTGCTTAAGGTTTTCTTTTCTTGAGCGTGTGTGTAATCATCTATGGCTTTCGGTTGTAAATTGGCATCTTTGTCTGAAACTGCTGATTTCGATTTGAATTTTCCATTCAAAGTCTTTGCATCACATGCTTCAGGTATTGTAGAATCCCTTATTCCTTTTTCTATAGTGCTTTCCTCGGTTTGTTTGGTGTCACCGCTTGACACCTTCTGGTCCATCAGGATTGTCTATTTGTAGTAAATGTTGAATATACGAAATTGTTTTCAATAAGAATCACCTGCTCGACTTACGAAATAAAATTCTTTCTGATCTACAACAAGTTCTGTGCATTAATAATAAACTTTGCACACCACATTTAAATAAACCTGTTTTTAAAATTCAGAATTGTTTATATCCATCATATACGTGTTTAATTATCAGAACTGTTTTCTATAATTTCATAACTTCCACGATTAATATTGAACTTATTATTCACTATTTCAAATAAAAATACAAAAGTTATTAATATCTATAGAGTTCTATATTCTACGTGATATAATGCATTAGAACGTCAAATTATTTATGATGGTAAATGAATTATGGAAAAATGTAGGAAAATATTTTCCAACAAGCAACATCAATGAATCAACTTCACAGCCACGAAACGTCGTTTTAGTTATAAATTAATTTCTGTTGCTGTGAGGATCAACTAACCGATATTATATACATAATAAATTTCGTATGTCGCAGAGACTGATGAATTCATTATAAGAACAGTTTTTATTTATATCTACCTAAACAATTACCGTTATATAGAATCTGATTAATCATACAAGCATTTCTTTTATAGTTGTTTCCAGCATCCTTTATACAGCCATAGGTCTTATATTTGTTTTATAACCACGCAAAATAATTGTTTTTATCACATTAAAATTCGCTTGCTTTGAACGAGAAATTTAAATTATTCGTCTATATACTTTTTGCTTTCGAGACAAGGTCATACGCAGCGGCAATGAAGGTTACAACCGAGACGAGTGGTTTGGTTTGTTTTGAATTTCGCGCAAAGCTACACGAGGGCTATCTGCGCTAGCTGTCCCTAATTTAGCAGTGTAAGATCAGAAGAAATTACAACTACATGTCACCATCTCTCACCATCACCTCTTGGACTACTCTTTCACCAACGAACAGGGGGATTGACCGTCACATTATAACGCCCCCACGGCTGAAAGGGGGAACATTTTTGGTGTGACGGGGATTCGATCTCGCAACCCTCAGATTACGAGTCCAGTGCCTTAACCACCTGGCCATGCCGGGCCTTGAGCGAGTGATAATCAACTATATCTTGATTGTTAAACTTTTTGAAAAGAGGCCTGTATAGTTCAGTAATAGAGGTACAATAAACATAGTTTTTGCAATACAAAGAAAACAAGTTAAAATTAGCAACTTATCACGGTTGCATAAACACTATCCACTTTATGTTAGCTCAATGCGGTTAGAGAACTTAAAAGTAGAATAACTGTACCTATGAACGTAACATAGTAGTTGAGTAATTAGTTTAGGCTAGCACATCTTGCTACACCCATGTTAATAATTGAAAGAATACCGTCGTATTATGGGAAAATATAAAAACAAAGAGAAAGTAGTATGTTGCTTCGGTTTCTGACCATAAATACCCAGTGCAAGAAAACATATGTAAACTTTTTAAGGTTAATTAATTATGACATCTCAAAATTGCGCTATTTATATAATACACATTTCTTTCACTAAATGCCACTGCACTTTATAAAAGACAAAAACAAGCCACGATTCGCTTAAATAGCTATCTTTTGGTAAAAATAAATATTTGCCATAATCATAAAATTGAAGCTAAATTTAAAAAATGGAATACTTCGTGTGATCTTAAGAACTCTGTCAGTGCCTAACAATATAAAGAATATTATAAAAACTGCTATGCAATAGTTTGTTTTGAATTTCGCACAAAGCTACTCGAGGGCTATCTGTGCTAGCCGTCCCTAATTTAGCAGTGTAAGACTAGAGGAAGGCAGCTAGTCATCAACACCTACCGCCAATTCTCGAGCTACTCTTTTACCAACGAATAGTGGGATTGTATGCAATAGTTATTTCCAGTACATATACTTAGCTTTATGATTTACAATGCTACCAACTCTGATTTGCTTCCTTCCAATACTTCACATGCAATAAAACATTAAATCAAATTTATATTCAGGGCTAGGAATTTATGGTAGATTTACCCCGTCTTGATGTTGTTCGGTAATTATTTAGATTTGTGAAAACACGCTATTAGGCTAAGTTGAATTTTATTTCACTTGAAAACATACAACACTTGAAATTCTAAGTAACAGTAGATGAAAATTAAAGAGCGCAAAATACTTTGATAGAGTTATGAATACAAATGATTAAACTCGTAATTGAGCATGAATGTTAGTTTGATATTACCACTAAAAGTGTTTAGATATCATAATGCTTAAATATGTTACAGATAACAGCCGTAAAAACAAGTGTTATACATAAAGAAACTACTATTAAAACTAGGGTACAAACCGCAATGCTGGAAAGATAAGCAGTGCTCTAGTAAGAAGGTATCTGACAAGGGAGGGCCAACAAAATAAACGGGATACATTGTTTATTGTATTAAAACTATTCACAATCCACATAGATTAAATAAAACATTTAATCACACAAATTATAATTTTTTTTAACTTTTATTTTGGACGTTTCGGATTATACATAAACCTCTTCTACAGCTGTTTTTGTAAGTTTGATGTAAGATATTCAAGTTTGAAGAGTAAATTAATATTTTTAATTGTTCATGGGAATGGCCGAACTGCGGACTTGAATAACTATGGTTCACGTCCCACTGCCACAAAAAATCGCGCTCCACATTTTGGGACCGTGTTTTCGTTACAAGTGTGACGGTAATATCATGCTATTCGATTAGAGTTGTCAAAGAGTTCGCGATGAGTTCTTTTGGTTAGATGCCTTCCTTTTCTTTATATTATGAGTTTAAAATTAGATACGATTAGCGCAACAAGCGCAGAAGACATCCGTATAAAAATGAGCAAATTTACCAAACAGCTTCCTGTCACTTATACCCATGCCATCGTGTGTGTGTACATATAAACTCACTCACACATAGAGCCCCCCCCCCCGCTAGTACAGCAGAATGTCCACGGATTTACAACGCTAAAATCAGGGGTTCGAGTCCCCTCGGTGGGCTCAGCAAATAGCCCGATGTGGCTTTGTTATAAGAAAACACACATATATCACATTTTATTTTGTTTTTAATACCTCACAAAATACTTACAACTATCATTTTCACTAATGGATTGTGTAATTCGAAATGTACGAAACAAAATATTTATCTTCATTATTGCGCTGATCTGGGCTAAAATAGCAGTGCGCTACTGTAAAGGATACGTTCTAATATAATAACTTATTTATATGGAGAGCAAAATGAAACCTATTAGAATAGCGGTGTATGTGTGTTTCCTTACAGCAAAGCCACTATGGGCTATCTGCTGCGTTCACCGAAGGGAATCGAACCCTTGATTTTAGCGTTTAACTCCGGGAGACTCTCAGAGTAGAGTAATTTAAACTTAAGCGACAAATTACAAATCCACTTATTCAAGTGTTACATAAAAAATAATTTTATAACTTATTGTTTAAAATCAGGAAATAAATGCGAGCAAAAACAAAAGAATGAAAGTAACTACAATTATTTTGATGGAGTGTACCAGTTATAAGGATCTTTAAATACTTCTTTAAACGAATACTTCGCATTCTATACACATATAATTATTGTGGGAGAAAGGAAGGAAAAATAAGAACTTTTCGGCATAGCGGGTGTTAACACTAAGCCTATAAGAAAGCAATGACATTTATATATGATTAATATTTAAAAGCGATTGAATAATATAAATAAGATTTGTGACAAAGCCTGATTTGTAGTATACTTTAACTAGCTGCTATGACTCTGCAGTTTAAGATATTAAACATAGTATGAAACTTTCAAAATCAGTTGAAAGTGTAGACAATCTGAAACGTATATTCTGAAATTTATAACACATATGTTATCTCTGTTGTAAATAATAATCCACCAATTTCTTATATTAAACTCCGTTATTCTCGAAGATTGCATTGGTGGAAATTCAAGTTAGAAAAGCTTGTTGTTTTGTAGTTAAGTACTGTACTCTGCCCACAGAACTTGTATAATTTAACGTAGTGATTTTAAAATTTTAGTTATAGTATAAAGTTTAATTGTTAACATGTTATTCTCTTCCAGCAAATTATTGTCAAAGTATATGTTCACTTGTTAAGAGAAATGTGGAACACGAAATAAGTGTTAATGTATTTTTCTTTTAAATGAAGCACAAACTAGCTGAGTTGCATAGTGAAATGTTGCAAAGTGTTAACAATGAAAAATGTTTATCAATTGATTACCTTTAACTAACATTTATGATAAATTCGATAAAGGTCGTCTCGCCATAGTTCGACTAACCTGATCTCTGTCGTCAATTGTAACTTAAATGTTAACGCTGTTGATGAAATAATCTTGCACTACAGGGTGTTTTGAATACGTTAAATTGCTAAAAAATTCCACAGTGATGGTAGATATTTTAGTAGCTCATCTTTGTTTTATTGCCAGCTACTATCTTTAATGACAAGATGAATTGTAGTTTTTAACTTATAAAATGACGGCCTGACATGGCTAAGCGTGTTAAGGCATGCGACTCGTAATCTGAGTATTCGTTGGTAAAAGAGTAGCCCAAGAGATGGCGGTGGGTGGTGATGACTAGCTGCCTTCCCTCTCGTCTTACACTGCTAAATTAGGGACGGCTAGCACAGATAGCCCTCGAGTAGCTTTGTGCGAAATTAAAAAAAAAAAAACAAGATAAATTTCTGGAAAAACGCGACACACACATTTAGTTGATTTTGAATCGTTTCAGCTTTAGGTTATAACTTAAGCAAAATATTAAGGTCTTGAGTAACTTATTTAAATCAATATCCTGTGATTTCTTTTAAAAAACAGATTTGTTTCGTTTCCATGGTAATAGTGCCAGATGCAATTTGGTTATAACCGACTTTTCTCTGGTAATGTAAACTTGCTCATTGCGGTCACTCAACTTGCATATTTTCCACTTCAAGCAAAATTTAAGCCATTTACCTATAAAATATGGCTTGTTCTGAATATTTTACCTTTGATAACCTTAAGATATCATATGACTTTTATCTTTACCAATGCTACGATAATTCTGGAAACTCAGGCTTGTTGGATTATCTCGGCCTTAGTAACAATTAGCTTACGTTTGCTCTTGCTAACGGTAGCTCTTTGTGTTGTATTTAATATAATCTAAATAAGTAACTAAGTAGGAACACTTGCAGTTAAGTAAATGGAAAACCATCACAAATGAAGAGATTATCAAAGCTGGAGAATACATTTTGTACTCCCGCTGTACAAGTTTTGACATTGAATACGACTCTTCTGAAATCAAAATAAATCTTTCTTGTAACGGTTTGAAATAATAAAATTAGTGGCACAGCTTAGCAGCGTCAAAAGCATACTTTTCGCTATCAAGTACTTTTTTGGAATTTAAGAGAAGTTTAGCACATTATTTGAAGTTGGACGTGTTCATATATACGTTCAAGTTTAGGGTTGGAAATAAACTTAGATTTTTCGAGACAAGGCCAAGCATGGTCTCAGTTTATTTGAAGCTGAGGTCACGTGAGTCGCGTTTTCTACTGCTAAAATAAAATCGTGGTCCGCTCTTTGACGCTGGGAACATAGGAGTGACCGTCAAATCCCACTTTTTGGTCTGACAAGAGCAGTCCAAAAATTGGCAAGGATTGTTGTCAATTAACTGCCTTTTTCTACAGTCTATCACTAACGGCCTCCAATGCAACATTGTAAAAAACTCAAATTTTCGAGAGAAAAAGATAGATTTAAATTTTATTTTTATACCTGATATACGAAATCCGTAACAGTTTCACCGGTTTGGTATCGTGGTTTATAACTCAAACAAGTTCAAAACATGATTTTTAATAAGTGTTATTTAAAAATATGACATGTTTATTTTGTACTATTGAGAGGCTATGTTGTTATCATTTCTTCTCATATTAATAAAACTGCACATTTCCTATGCAGTGCAGCTGGTTCTTTGTTCGGTAGTATTGATTAATGTGATTGAAGTCATTAACCTATGAAGATGGCTTACTCCGTAGGTTTTCGTACATGACTAATAACACTAAGAAGAAACCGATTTTTTTACTGTGTATTTAGATTGTTATGATCTCGTATGAATAAGTACACATGTTTTTGGAAAGATTACTATTTTATTCTTACTGAGTTATTTTATAGAAAACAACAATATTTATTTCACAAAAACAAAAGAAAATTGTCGGACTGTAACTTTGGAGTGTAATTTATTTCACCACCTGTAAATACAATGCAAACTGAACATTAATTATCGCAAAAGAAAAAACTTTCAAACAAGCATGTTTATAACATTTTTTCCAATATTTTCTTTAGTAGCTTTCTACAAGATAAAACATCGTTCATTAATTTTGTGAGCATTTTAAGTAGAACATCTTCAAACTGTTTATAGTTATTAAAATTTAATGTTTTCCGCCAGAGTGCCTTTGTACTGTTCATGACACGTATGAATACGAAATGTTGTCATTTCCGGTTATTTAAAATAATTTTCTAGTTAAAACATTAACAGAAAAATAAATAAACATATGTTTGCCAAATTTTATGAACTAATCTTTAAACCTTTATTATAATTATATATCTTGCTATCAATTACCGTTATTTTCCATCAAAATAATTGGTGTTTCCGGTTTGTAGTATACATGCCTAATTTGATAAAAAAATTTGGTCTATCAATAAGAAATTTAACGACTATAAAATTAAAAAATAATACCTAAAACGTATTAATTAGGACAACATGCCTTTTTATATTACCTCCCACTGGCACAATGGTATGTTTGCGAACTCCAACTACTAGAAACCAGGTTTCAATACTCGTGGTAAGCAGAACACAGTCCAATAATTAGCTTTGTGCTCAACTCAAAACAAATATTTTTTTTTATGTTAGAGTTCTAGTCTCCGTCCTTCTTGTGCACGTGTAGTGTAGGATTGTTTACACTTGTTTTTAAAGAAAGACTTAATTTCCAGTTTAAGTGCTTTTACACGTATTCAAATTAGGCTTTAAAACACACCATTCTCGAGTTGCTATTATGTAAGTTGTGAGACAAGTAACTAAAGAGATTGTATTTCATGGCAAATAGAAACATATCTTTGCTTGTGTAAACCTTCAGAGTGAAAAGTAGAGTAGCATGCTTGATTCATGAACTGTAACTTCCTGTTGGTCGGAGAACTGAGCTATTGTTGTAGTCGTCAAACTACCTGCCAACATTTTGGAAGTCACAGCACGCAGTTCGTTATCCTCTTGGTTTTAGTTCTGATCACTGTTCTATTATGGCGCTCCCGTAGCTCTCTTTAGCTCAGTAAACTCGAGACGTAATTCTGGACTACTGCTTACCCTTATTAAAGACCGAATAAGTAAACAAACTCGTGACTTCAGTTGAAAGACATCAGTTGAACTCAACGCTTAAGTCTGAGTAATTATGACCACCAGGTTGCCAATTTTATTCTCTGTGCTATGATAGTACCAACAATATGTTTGCATTAAAATGAGTACTAAACTATCTTTGTTATCGAGGAAAACAACTAATTGACTGGATCTATACACGTTGTACTTGTCGCTTCCGATAAGCAGATGGCATGTTCTTATGAATACACGTTTACTTATTACCATTAAACGATACAAGAACTGACGATTACATTTACCATGAATGCTTCGATTTCACATTCTGAGCAGCTGTTAGAGCTGATTGAAAAAGAAACTGGGAGATACGCGTACATGTTCATCCATTATTTTTGAAGCCAGAGATAATTGTTTTCTCAGCTTTGTTCTCTTACATACATTCGTAAATCAAGTTTATGTCAAACAAATATACTACATAATTTTATGACTGTTGACTAAGAAGGGAGATAAGCCTTCAGATTGTTACCTAATTTGGCAGAGACAGACTGTCGTTTATCATTTGCTTGTTTCTCATGCATTTTGAGTATTCTGTAGTACTTGTATTAGCTGTTTTGTGTACGCGCATCTTGTACTTTATAAGTTGTTCTGTACCTCTTTATACATACATATGCTTATTATAGTTCACATCTTCACTAGTTTTATGGATTGTTCAACACACATGTACGCAGTAGCAAATCTTATAGATCATGCAGCTTCTAAGCACTTTTATCTTCAATTATTGTGTTGTCTTAACCATTTTTAAATACGTAAAATATTTGTGAAAAATAATACAATCGTTTTACAAACCCATCGAGTTGTTTATCACTTACAATACTGGTATCTATTTACGACATCGTCCCCCAGTGGCTCAGCGGTATGGCTGCGGATTTCCAACACTGAAAACCGGGTTTCGATACCCGTGGTAGGCAGAGCACAGATAGCCGATTGTGTAGCTTTGTGCTTAATTCGAAAAAACAAAGAACAATTTACGTCATCAGCACTAGTTAGTTTTAAACTGTTCTTTGTCTGTGTAAAACCAGTTTTTGAACCTTAATATCTTTATTATGCAAAGGTCTGGTACCTCCCCACTGGGTAGTGCACGCGTCTCCCACTGCACCTTTGCTATTTCTAACAAAGGAAGATTTGCGATTTGGGAAGAATGCAAGTACATCGGATAAGATATATTGTGGAATAAAAAATACTATTGTCGTTTTACCACTTTCTCTGCCCAAAATATCTTTATCTTTGGTTTATATCAGTGTTAGTTACGTTTTACGAATCGATTTTGAAAGTTCGCTACGTAATTACATGTTGCCACGTGCGATCATGTTCTATTTGAGGACCATCCATTTCAGCAATAGCCCTGTAGTGTAATATCCATTTCAAAAGATTCCGTCGTAGGTTTCTAGTATCTAAAGTACCATCTTCATCCCTACGTGCTGCCATAAGTTATCTTGTATATCAGGAAGGTTTTCCAGCGGTCACTTCAAATATTCAATTGCACAGAAGCCCACAGGCCTTTCTCTGGTGATTTGATTGTTTATTATATGGATTAGCACTAGTACCAGATTCATTCTCCTGGTGCGTGAGGTATGCGACGGTTGAACAAAATATCTTGTGTATTTGTGTCGTTTCCCCAGTGGAAATTCCTTTTTAATTTTATTGCTCAGAGTATAGAAGGCTTTTGCCACTGATATTTGTGTTTGTAGAATCTCACCATAAGTTAGTGGTGCAACTTGTCGCAGGTACTTTTCTGAATGGTTCTGAGGTGCTCCAAGTTCATTCATATTACTTTATTTTTTTAAATGCCATTAAGTGCGAGGCAAGGAATCTCCCCATAAAGAAATTTCTAAATTCCCGATCTTAACATATCTTTATGATCTGAGTGTAGCAACATTTTGCTAATATACCCTTCCTTCTCAAAAGAGGTCAGTTTCTTTTCGCGTACAACTCATGTAACCGCAAGCAATGTCAATATTTTGTTCTGGTACATTCCACCCCATCGCTCTATAATATCGGTTATAGTTTTACATGGCTTGATGATCTGCATATTGTTTGTTTAATCTCGCGAAAAACTACACGAGGGCTATCTGCGCTAGCCGTCCTTAATTTAACAGTGTAAGCTTAGAGGGATGGCAGCTAGTCATCACCTACCGCCAACTCTTGGGCTACTCTTATCAACGAATAGTGGGACTGACTGCCACATTATAACGCCGAAATGGGTGAAATGGAGGGCATGTCGTGATGTGACGGGGATTCGAACCCGCGACCCTCGGATTATGAGTCGATCGCCTTAACCACCTGGCCATGCCGGGCCCGATTTGCCTATTCAAAATCGTTGTAATGTAACGCACTAAACATCTATTTAAGTGTGTATATTTACGTTAAAATATATTTGTCATGCATCTAAATGTTTAAAATGTTTTATATTTGAAGAATTTGTAATTTATTAACATTAGAGTAACTAACGTCATATCAAAATATTAAAACTAAGTAATGTAACTTATTCTTTGTGCGCAACGCTTTATGTACCGCAAATTTCTAAGCACTGTTGCTTTGCAAGTGTTTCGAAACAAAATAGCGACCCCCTTCTTCACCACTCAAGCCACCATGTTAGTTGATGTCCTTGAATTATAACAAAGAACTTAAGTCTAAACTACAATTATTTAAAATAAAAACAGGGAATGAATTTGAAATTTACTTTTATGATGGAGGAGCAGAAATTTGAGAATCAGTTATTTATTATACAATAAAACTGGAAACACTGAAACAAGAGATTTGGATTTATAACGACAAACATAAAAGAGCTGCGCGTGAGAAAACAACTATGCCTAGATGAGTTAGTCATACACTTCTGAGAAACTAGCTTTAAATATTAATGTTAATATTTTGTCACAAAATAAAAATTACTTTAGACAACAATCATTAACTTAATGTGGAAACCTGATTAACGAAACATTATTTCCGCAGACCGATCAACTGAAAGTGTTTTGGTTCGAAACTTAACGTTGACGAGACACTCTTGCGTTTTGTATGATAATTAGGTGAAGCTTAATTCGTTTTATTCTAATGAATCTTTAAACATTTACTATAATTATATATTTTGCTTAAAAATAAAGGCGAAACAATAAATTAAAATAAGATGAAACGGGAAAAATTACTTCATAAATAATGAAGATTTGTGATCTTAGTGTTGCTCATCCTCCCAAAAAAATGTTTCCAATTTGTTTCATTTCATTATTACATTATTTAACAACTGTTTCATTTCATTATTACATTATTTAACAACTGTTTCATTTCACTATTACATTATCTAACAACTGTTTCATTTCACTATTACATTATCTAACAACTGTTTCATTTCACTATTACATTATCTAACAACTGTTTCATTTCATTATTACATTACTTAACAACTGTTTCATTTCATTATTACATTATTTAACAACTGTTTCATTTCATTATTACATTATTTAACAACTGTTTCATTTCATTATTACATTATCTAACAACTGTTTCATTTCATTATTACATTATTTAACAACTGTTTCATTTCATTATTACATTATTTAACAACTGTTTCATTTCATTATTACATTATTTAACAACTGTTTCATTTCATTATTACATTATTTAACAACTGTTTCATTTCATTATTACATTATCTAACAACTGTTTCATTTCATTATTACATTATCTAACAACTGTTTCATTTCATTATTACATTATCTAACAACTGTTTCATTTCATTATTACATTATCTAACAACTCCATATTCTTGAAGCTGATATGGTTCGATGGACTGATTGTCTTTCACACAAATTATTGACAAATGTGTGTATTTTCGTAAGTCTACGGATTTACAACGCTAAAATCAGGGGTTCGATTCCCCTTACTGGACTCAGCAGATAGCCCGATTTGGCTTTGCTATAAGAAAACATACACATGCTTTGGGTCACGAGTACGTTACATGTAAGTTATGGTTAAATACTATCTTTAGTTAAAGTGTTACTCAAAAGTTGGCATTGGATGCTGTCGATGAGCTTCTTTCACGCTATTCTACTAGATAAAAATAACGGATGGCTAGTACAGGTAGTCCTTGTGTAGATTTGCGCAAATAGTCAAAATTAAATACATACAATAAAATCGAAGGGTTTTTATGGTTCCAGAATATTTTTCAATTACTAAATATGAAAATTAATAAATAATTATAGAACACTGCTCCGAATATAAAATTCGTGATGACGAAAAACCCACCTAAAAATGACCCAAAAAGGTCGAGAGATTGTTCTCTACTTTATTTTAATAAAATATTTAATAGTAATACCAGCCGTCTTGAGATACACGAGTATAAAATTAAGAACGTTTAATGTTCCATTATAACGGGATTAAGCCCACCTTTGGAAATAATCAAAGATACAAGTCTCTTCATAACACTTTCATCAGTCGAGATGCGCTTCAGATGGAATTGCAATTTTTCATTCTTCGGGTAACATTCCAAAGTGTTACACAGCAGCTAAACTGGATTCAGACTTTGGTTTTTTAGCTGAATAAAGCAGTTTCTCAGCGTTATTTGTTTTGAAATACTACTAGAAACATTGCGCAGGATATAGTAATAGTTTACAATGTCACATAAAATCATAAAATGGAAATAACTCGAATCCTGGTTACTGCCATCACTTACAGCCCGTCTCAGAATTTTTATGAAGACTGTAGCAAGTTAACAGCCAAAACATGGAATCTAAGGTAATTATAACCAGTAGTTACGGCTTAATAATAATAAATGTGTGTGCGTGCGTGTCTTCTAGCAAATTCACATTGGGTTATATACTGTGTCCACCGAGGGGAATCAAACCCCTGAATTGTAGCGTTGTAAATCCGCGGACTTACCGCTGTACCAGTGGAGGACAAATAATTTTTAATCAGACTTAGGTGACTGTATGGACTACTAAACATTTAAGCTATTATTAATGCCTGTACAGGTTTATTTTAGTGAGATAAGTTCTAATAATCAGCTTTAGGAACTAGTAAGTTAAATTAAATTTGTATTTTTAACACGTATCTACAAGATGAAACTCATTTTAAAGTAATAAGATAAAAAATAACTTTCAATTGACACTAAATTGAATCTACTGAGTGTTTCTCATCTAATAATTTAATGGAAAATTATCGAAATGATGCAGTGCGATGTTGCAATGTATGTTACAAAATTCAAAGGAGCATAATAAAATAGCTGGACAAATAAAATGACAGGTGTGGCCTAATAATTAATATTTCGGGCTGCAAATTGAGTGTTGCGATGCATGAATTCAGTTAAGGAAAACGTAAGTTTTAAGAGCCAATTCTGGTATTTTGGGCACATAAATACGATGTTAAGTAAAGACTTTCGTAAGTATAATGAAACCAATACATGATGACAAAAATAATAAAATTTATAATAAACGTAACAAATAAAATGCATGTGGTATGGTGCCCACTGCAATCTGTTAAACTTTCATGTTAAAAAGCAAAATTATTGTTTTACTTTGAGCTTAAAATATGTATAACTCAATTAAGCCGTTTTCTGATTGAATTATCTAATGACCTTGGTTTGTTTATTATTGTTTCAATACCTTGGACGTAAACAACTTTTCCTCAAAAACCAAACGTTTATGTTTTTACGTCGCATAGTTAGTTGATATTTGTCAGTATAACAGTAATATTTTCATTGCAATGTTCTAAATATTCATCAATTCATTTACACTGGATTTGGTTGGTACTACTGTCTTTGAGCTATATACGTGTTTGCTCTTTAAAGAAATTTACGAAATAGTGGTCAAACAAAACTCACTAGCATTTCCTAGGCGTCTATAATGGAAACGCGTCCATTGCCTAAAACTGAACAATTGTTTATATTAGCTTCTTTCTTTATGCTATGGACATCAACCAAGGTTTTTGTGACTGTTACTTTATGACTGATCACATCAGATTCTACTAATTCGAATGCACATGGAGCGTTAATGGCTTTAGATTGAGTCATTAACTCGTCTTGTGTAATGATGATAGTGGTACCGAGGTGGATACGTATCCACCAGCTTTATCTGATATATTTATCATATCTGATTTCTCTTTCTGCACTAAATGATATCGTGTTAATGCCTTTTCCCCATAAGTCAGTAACCTCACTGCCCCACTTGCTACTATTTCTCTCTCTCTTTTGCTCTTTCCCAGTGTCACAGCGATATGTCTGTGAACATACAATGGCAGAAACCTGGATTCGATACCCCAGGTGGACAGAGCACAGATAGCCCATTGTGTATCTTTGTGCTTAAGTTCCAACAATCTTTTTGTGCCGAATACGACGACGTTTTGCTTTTTTTCTTATTTATGTTTCACATGGATAAAGGAGACTTTGAAGAAACCACTAAGTTTCGTTGTATTTCTCCCGACCTTTAGCACCTCCGGCGAATATACAATGCTGGACTTATTCACTGGAATTCGTGTTCATCAAGTCAGAGCCTTCAAGACTAAAATAATTTCCTGAGGTATACAATATACCTCTTTTAATGTTATCTGCATTGATGAATATTTTTGTGCTATCAACTGATAATATTTCAATCTAATTACTTTACCGGTGTCTTAAAAATACCAAAAGTACTCAACGAGTTGAGACAAATATAGCATATTTATCAATATATTTATTTCAAAGCATTTTGGTAGATTAAGTGTGCTATTTTTTAATTCGTTGACATTGATAATGGTAGTATAGGCAACGAAATGCAGTTTTATGTATCCTACAGAAAAATAAATAATATATTGCGGCCATTTTCAAATCCATGATGGTTGCTACTTGATTCTTGAAAAAAATGTATTATTTTAACCTCTTGGAACGAAAATCGAGCCAAGTTCTATTTCGCTACAGATAACATTATGCTAAAAATATTCAGCATTATGTAACTAGGATTAAAAAACATATATAACAGGTGTGTGTTTCGCAGATCTAATTTAAATTTATTTTTATATTCATACTAAATGCTAGCATGTTTATATTTCTTTCTCTGGTGTGATTTACATGGCCATGTCATGTTTTTTATGTGCAGTGTTATACCAGAAGTGCAGATTAATTGAGCTGCTTTAAACTTAACTTCCAAGGCGTTATCTAAGTTTTTTCATATTCTACTTAGGATAAAACACAACTACTACTACCATTAAATAATGTTAATGAGACTTCTAACCTCACTTTTATTCAAAACAAGTGTCAGGTGGCTAGACATGGGATCTGATAAGCAAATGTATATTACTGGAGTCATTGTTCACAATGGCTTATTTGATACTAAGTGTCTTTTGGCCACTGCACTATCAGCAAATGTTTTTAAAGAGGCACATGTTCACCTCGAGCATTGAGATTAGAACATTACAACAGAGTTACTAATTACAGATTGACTGGAGCTGGTATTTAGAATACAGAAGGGTAAATCTGAACGTCTATAATTTGCGTGCTATTGCTGCAAAATTTCATTTCGCACTTTGGATCCGTGTGAGTGGTGTAACAGAGATGCTCAAATACCAATATTCAATTAGAAAAGCTCAAGACTGAGCGGTTAGCGCTGTTGAATAGCGACTTTTCATCTGGTTAGTCAGTCTTGTGTACCTTTGGACAGATATCCAAAATGTCCAACAGCTTCCATTCTTTATCATAACATCTTGAAAGTGACTCGCTTGCTGTTAAATGTATTTTCAGAACATTTATATAATCAACCAGATTGGAATTCGGAGATTTTTCTTGTCTCGTTTTTGGCCTTTTCATAAGATTCCGATAATTTCAACTGTACTTTTCTTTCAACAGTGAACAAAAACATTTAATCAACAGAAAAAAGATTAAATCAACAAAAACGTCATTACATAACCTTTTTTTCTTCAGAGATATTTCTCTAAAATACGGTATTATCCGTTATAAAATAAAGAAATACTTTTTCAATTTTTTATTTATGTACGTGTCGAAGTTACAAGACAACCACCTTTTGTTAGTGATGACGCACATAAACGTACAAGTAACACAAAATATATTAAACAATCCGGCCTATAAATTTATACTGATGTAGTTACGTATCTCACACCCCTTTTGGTAATCTTGTTAACATATCTACTAATGATAGCCAACGACTACAATATAAAGCTGAACCTATTTTTGGAAACGTTATTGCATCTTTTAGTATCCTATTAGCTCTATCTATTGAGTTTTCCGGAGGCATTTAAAGGGCCTAATAAAATCAAAGGAACTAATGCAGTATACCACGCTGTCAAAGGTAATTAATGTTTCCCATGTTTATTAGACACAAACGCAGAAAAAAGTTCGAAGATATGAACACGACATAGTTCAGTTTTCAGATGAATATACAAATTGTGCAACTTCTTTTAAAACTCTAACTACAAAAAATGTCATGTTCCACAAATGGTTTAGAAATTAATACTGTGTAGAATTTATAAATACGTCTAACTGAAATCGTTTTGAGCTTGGTGATCAAAGATTATTTTTAATATGTTTAGTACAGTCTTAAATAACATTTAAGTCACTATTTTGTGTCAGTATGTGAAGTATTGATAAATATATATATGCAACTTTAGTGGATTCATTCCGACAACACAAACAATACATCGCTTAAATTACACGTTAGTACTACAGAATTTAATAAATTAATAAATTAGGAGCAAATGTATGAAAAATATAAAAATGTAAGCTTTAAATCTTTACATATCTCCTTTTAAGTATTAAAATTTGATCATGCGATTCTGAGGTGAATTCCTTTTAAAGGCAACTAAAATTTAAAACACGGTGTAGATCAGAAGAAAATGTCCTAATCTACTACAATAGTAGTCCAAGTAGGGCAAATGGCTTCAAGAGTACGAAACAGACTACCAACAGTAGTCCAAGTAGGACGAATGGCTTCAAGAGTACGAAACAGACTACCAACAGTAGTCCAAGTAGGACGAATGGCTTCAAGAGTACGAAACAGACTACCAACAGTTGTCCACGTAGGGCGAATGGCTTCAAGAGTACGAAACAGACTACCAACAGTTGTCCACGTAGGGCGAATGGCTTCAAGAGTACGAAACAGACTACCAACAGTTGTCCACGTAGGGCGAATGGCTTCAAGAGTACGAAACAGACTACCAACAGTTGTCCACGTAGGGCGAATGGCTTTAACAGTACGAAACAGACTACCAACAGTAGTTAAAGTAGGGCGAATGGCTTTAACAGTACGAAACAGACTACCAACAGTAGTTAAAGTAGGGCGAATGGCTTTAACAGTACGAAACAGACTACCAACAGTAGTTAAAGTAGGGCGAATGGCTTTAACAGTACGAAACAGACTACCAACAGTAGTTAAAGTAGGGCGAATGGCTTTAACAGTACGAAACAGACTACAAACAGTAGTCCGAGTAGGGCGAATGGCTTTAACAGTACGAAACTGACTATCAACAGTAGTCCATGTAGGGCGAATAGGTTCAACAGCACAAAACAGACTACCTATTACAACATTAGTCTAAGTAGGGCGAATGGTTTTAACAGTATAGTATGCTGCCTACTACAACAGTAAGTAGGGTGAACGGTTTCAACTGTACAGAACCTAACCTACTACAATGGTTTAAGTAGCCTGGATTGTTTCTGCAGTACCAACTGTAATAACCCATTTCATTAAGTTACATATTCTAGATGGCTTCTTCAACATCAAGAAGGACCGCTGATCAGGAGTAAGCTATTTAAATCTATGCATTAAAGTACCTTATAAATCAATAAAATCAAATCTATATAACCAATTGACTAGAAGTACTTAATACCAATAACCAAAAAAAAATTAAGCCTATACTGAATAGAATGCATTAAACTGTTACTTTGATCCCTTCGTTGTTAACGGTATTTCGGCCTTAATCCCAATAATAACTCATAGGGGGTCAGCCGAGCTTAGAAGATTTATGCTAGTTTTTATGTTATATACTGAGCTAAAAACAAAAGGCAATTAACATTCTAGTCAAAACAATCAATCTTAATATATCACTGAAAATAATTTTAAACATTTCAACCAATAATGAAGAAAGAATGAAGTAGATAAGTCAAAACTTATATTTTATAATAAAAAATCACAGTTACTTAGTTTGTTGATTTTACATCTATCTTGTTTAAACACATACAGAAATCAGATTGGATCCTGTTTGAAAAAACATCTTATTTGATCTCTCGGATTCACAGTTCTGGAACACTGACCACAAGGCCACACCCGAACCCAAACAAACATCCTGATCATGTAAACTAAAAATGATAATAAGCTCTTTTGTATAACGTATATCGCCATTTTAATACAAATATGTATCTAAATAAAATTTAATTTAGAATATATGTATTCACAAAAATGACCAGACACGAGACTACAACAAAACAACAAGTTTTTGGTATTATTATTAGCCAGAAATGGAAGAGAAATTGTGAAAATTAATTGTGCTTTTTAATACAAATCTACATGACAGGTTATCTGTGTTGTGTCCCCCTAGTGGATTAAGCTCGGGGAGCAGGGAATTTAGTGCAGAAAATAATGGTTTAGGTCTTCTGTGACAGATTCATCTTTGAAAAGCGTAATTTAGTAATAGTAAAATATATACTCCTCAAAAGGCTATAACTGCAAACAGTGTTTTTCAAGTTATATATTTCAAAATCCGAAAAGTTTTAACGAAGTTAGTTGTAATTTTCTTCAAAAAATACCAGCTTCCTGTATTAACTTCGTGTACAAAACTCGAAGAAACAAACAAAATACCAAGAATGTAATTTACTAGAACGTATTGCAGAACGACTTCATCCTTTGGTTGATCAAAATTTGTTTTAAAAAGATATGACTAAACCGTTCCGCTAGAGAACTGGTGAGCCACAGAAACAGGTTGATAAGCTTGCTTTGGTTATGAAAGTTTCTGTAGAAAAATTTGAGTTGCGAAAGTGTGTACGTGCCAGTATTTTACCACCCACGTGTTCTTTCAAGTCCATATTCCATAACGTCCATCATGAGTAGAGGTTCACGAGCCTGACTAAATGAAACGATAGCTGCTCTAACTTGACCATAAGAAATGTTTAGTGCATCATGTTTTTGTTGTTTTTGATCGAATACAAAAGGTCACGGAAAGTGGAACTGATGAAAAACAGAACACAAGTCTTCGTTGCTGGCTGTTTAGGCCACACCTAAAACGAACACACACACACACACACAAATAACGATTTCAAATACCTAATCTGTCAAAAATTTAAGGTGTCACTCTTGTAAGGATAGCTAACAGACAGGTTAAATGTTACTTCTATAACAAATAATTGCTACGATTCCTCTCACCTATAATTAACTCGAAATAAAAACATGTATACTTTATTTATGCATGCGTATAGAAAAATTATAAATTAAATATGGAACAGACTGTAGAGTCAGTGAAAGCCAGAGAAGACGGCTAACTGAAATTAACGTCTGGTACTGTTGTTCGAAAAAATAGTATCATTAAAACTGATGTACTAATTAATAGCCAAAAAAGAATATAATCACCGAATAGCTTACTTAGCGCAAGAACTAAATCTCTATTTAGAACATTACTGGGAAAAAGTAAAATCACTCCCAAGAGAAGCGTTTGTTCTTCTAGTACGTAAGATAATGTGGAAAGTTTCTACAGAGAAAAGTTAATTTAGTATTTCCACAAGGAAATGTGTTTGTAGTGAAGTACAGAAACACAGGTTATTTGTACTCTGACAATCACGAGTATCAAAACCCGGTTTATAGCGTTATAAGTCTCCAGGGAGGCAATGACGGGGGGCAAGTAAATTAATAGGGAAGAGTAGGGGCATTTGTTACAAATTTACAGAAAACATAAGAGGAACAGTACAGTTAGTTGTAACTCACACAGAACTGTAAATATTCTGTTACTTTCTTCATTTTCTAACTTGTTTAGGAAGAGTAAAACCCTATGTTTATAAATCACAGAAAGCTTACTAGGGAAGATAACACTCAGTTGTCACTTTCACACAGACCTAAACAAGTGCATACATTTAAGTACTTTCCCACATAACTTGTTACACTGTCTTACAAGGAAAGAGTAAGTTCATTTGACACTTTCTAGACAATTTGTCACAGAAAAATAACTTGGAATATTTTACTGATATCCAAAAATTACTTCTTCAATAGTGAGAAAATTGCTTTGAGGGTCATTAGAAACTTGTGGTTTCCAAAGTAGTTTCAATCATATAATCAAATAAGTTCGAGTATACAGTAATTAAGGAAATATTCATCAAATAAAGGGTACAAATAATGCAATTTTTGCCATTTATACATAGGCCTAAATATTTATCTTGTTTAAAAGTGATAAACCACAAACTTTCACTGTTATTTTCATCTTTGTTATTTTATTATTGAACATATTTGAAAGTTAATCGTATAGTACAAGAAGCAGCATGTTACACAAGTCTATAAAACCGCTACACACATAATAAGGATATTACCCTATTGTACTGATATCTATTAAGTAATAACGAATCCGTACATCTATGAGGACTTGAACGGATGTTAAATTTTAACTTCATTGAATTTACAGTAAGAAACTTCCACGGTGACTTGGTGATAAGTATGAGGGGCTTATGACGCTAAACATCTCGTGTCGATATCCATGAGGGGGCACAGCAGAGATAGTCCATTCTCAAGTTTTATCTTTACAACTTTAAAAGAATCTTTTATCTTTAAAAGAAATATCTTTTATACAATTTAAGGTGAAATAACTTTTTGTTTTTTAAACTAACATTCAACAGATTAATTTTAACCCAGGCCCATGACAACCTTTTAAGAAGTATAGACTGGTAGTACCTTGATACATAAAGAAATATAAATTACTGGAATTTATCCTACTGCTTTTCATTGTTTTGCATTAAGATTTTGACTAAAATATAAGAAATAGTAGCAAGAAGTACAAAACTACAAAATATATTATGAGCATAAAGTTACGTTTAGTTTAAGAGTTACCTTTAAGAACTTTAAAATAACATTTATTTCATTTTCTTCTCTGTCTTGACAGAGTACATAAAATGTCCAGCTCACACAGATATCATTACTAAGGGCACGATTAGTGTTACAAAATAATTTGTTATTGCCTTTCGAAAATATGAACCAAAGGAAAATAAGTAAATATACATGACAATATAGTTCAAACACAATATTTAAGTCAGTAACAAATCGAACAAAACTGAATATTTCATGTATATTTTGTGTTTTTTTAATGCGGTAAATGCCCATATGATTTACTTTGTGAGGGTGCTAGCTGATTAAATTAATAACTTTAACGCAAGATGGCGCCACAGCAGCTATAAGCAGAAGTACTTGGACGAATGCTATTTACAATTCTATATACATACATTTTAGTTCCGCAACTGTCTCGACACCTTGAACCAAAAATGAATGAAAAAAACGACTTTAGTAGAAACAATGATCATATAGTTTTGCAAGTGCTCTAGAAAATGCGTTACTATAAACTTCAAGATTAAACATTATGTGATTTCATTCTACTAAAACGCCCTGTTTTGGCGTGTCTGAAAAGTTACTTGTATAGCACAGTGTATAAACACCATAATAGAGTAGAAGCCAGGCGATTCATTCACCATTTAACTAAACGATGTTTTCCACGGAAAGATCTTCTGAGTTGGAGATTTCAAGTGATAATTTAAATAGAAAAACTCAAGAAGAATTCCGATACTATGAAAGTAATTATTTCGCAACGTACAGGTGTTTTTCAGCACTTGTGAAACGCTAGTTATCTTTCTTCAACCAATCAGTAAAAACTAACTGGTTGAAGAAAGATAACTAGCAAAAACATGTAACAAACAATTTGCTTATTTAGCGATTCCATGTTGTACTAGATTTCATTTTCAAAAACGTATAGCATGTTTAATTCTGACCAATTCTTTTTATTAAAGATCATCGTAATTAGCCCTCAGATTTAATACAGACAAACACTTTTTTTTTACACGAAAACCAAAAATCCTCTGTAAACTGTTCCCCGATGGAGAAGTAATAAGCCTATGGACTTACAACTATAAAATCTGGGGTTCGATTTTCCGCGGGGGACACAGCAATCTTCCCAATGTGGCTTTGCTCCAAGATAACCAAATCTCTTAACTATTGTACGAGCTTCTAATGTGAAATAAGACAATTACAGTTATCAAAATAAAATTGCCACAGATGTTGGGGGTTGATAATGCTAAAAATTCGATACACGCCATGAGCATAGTATACTAGCTTACAGATTAGTTTTACGCTTAACAGCAAATAAACTTTACTTATCTCTGGTTTGTTGTTTAGCTGATCATCTGTGCAGTGCCCATCACTGGTATCGAAACCACGTTTTTAGTGTTATCAGTCTTCACACTTACTGCCGAACCAAATCTTACAAAATCCTGAGACCCCTAGCGTAATTATATTTCTTTTAAAGAAGCTGGGAAATCATTTTCACTATTTTCCTGTTTTCTAATACATTTTAAACGTTATTCGTATAACTGATATCATGGTGTTTACTGTAAACTTGTGTAGCAGAAAATTATTTTAATTTACTAAATCTAAAGCATTACTCTCATTTGCTGTAAAACTGATGTAATAAAACCAACAATCTCTAATAGTTTCGTTTTGTTATCTTGCTGAGGCATTTTCGCTTAGACTATAGTTTCATTCTGCAGTTTTTTTATTAAACGTAAAATCTAGTTTTAATTTTACTTTATGGAAGATACATAATATAATAAGAGCGTAGTAAAACTCGTTACTGAATAAAACTATTTTGCTGGGATACCTGTGCCTATTATTCTAAAGCTTCAGACTGTAGTTTTTATTAAACGCAGAATATAAATTTTTTATTTTACTTTACTGAAGATCATACATAATACAAGGTATGGTAAATCTTGTTACCAAATAAAACTTTGCTAATGATTTAATTCGTAGACTATTATATTGAAACCATTGAAACTCTTAAAACAACTTTGCTTATAATGTGACTGTATTAAACTTTTGTGGTTATTATTCAAGATTTTTGAGATCATTGAATGAAACCGTCTGAAACCAAACGCTTCTCCAGATGTGAATGTTTGCAGTAATTTTTCAAAACGTGTTTCCGTTCTCTCACCGATGACTTAAGACATCTTTTTTTCCGGATATAGCTTGTAGATAAATTATACCATTCAATGTACAGTTGGGTAACCGTGGAATGACTAAAAACGGGAATAAATTCGACAAAAAAATATGCTTCTAGCTTAACTAGCCGGATGAAGTCCATGAAGGAAAAAAAAATGCAGGTACGGATGGTGTTTCGTACCTGGAAGGTTAACGCATCGAAAACATAATGAAAATCGTGTTTTATGTAATAGACAATCTTCTAGTCGTGTGAGAACGATCCAAAGAAGCAGTGGCCCGGTCTTTAAGAATCTAAACTTGATAAATATAAAACTGCTGTGTTTGACTTTCGTATTGCGCGATATCCGGCACTGTCACGTTAGCTGGTAGTAAAGGATGCTGGTGAACTCGACCGATTGATTTAGGTTTCGCATATGTTAATAAACAAAGGTTTCATTGATGTTTGCAGTTGTAATTTAGGTTTACTAACCTTGAAGATCAAGGGATGAAATATTTAAGTTTTTCATGATAATATGACGTATATTTCACGTTTTGGATACATTTAATATAAAATAAACGTCAAAGAAGCAAGAGAATAATTAGGAGCACCAGAAAAATTTTGTTATATCTAATTTTGACAGAAAAGACTATTTACATAAAAAAATAAATGTTTTACACATGAATATCACAAAACGTTCACACGATAAGAAAATGCTCTTTACGGTTAGATTCAACGATACTTACCCAAATACTCCAGAACAAGTCTTAAAAGTAGGATATAATTCCGAGTTTAAATAAAGTTAACAGATCTTGTTATTTGATCATGATATTCTTGTAGAAGAGGCCAGCAGCTTGTTTGACTTGATCGTCCGCAGTAAAGCTTCCCGGTGGAATGCTGCAGTCTCTTTTTGTGCTTTCAACCAATCATAAGCAGCAAAGACCGCACTAAAACAGCGCCCTCTCTTTTGTCTAGATGCACTCAGTGATTCAGGTGTGATATTTTTATTTACGATAAAACTGCTTTCCTTGATCGAAGATTAAAATTTTACCAAATACGCCAATCGTTGGAAACGTTAGAGTAAAAAAGTAAATAAATTTAGCCAAAGATAAAATAGCCGAAATTACAAATTTTCGTTATTCGGTTTACGAATATTTTGTGTATGACTTTTTTTAAAGGACGAGGCATAAACAAGATAAAGATACAATTGCATGCCGTATTGTTCTCTATGAAATACAAATATCCTAGAAAGTTAACTCAACCGTTACACATGAATTATGTTTGTTTAAAGCATTGTTAGCACACTCCAACTTTGGTTCAACCACGAGTAAAATGAAAAACACTAAATTTAAAATAAAAAAAAATGTTTCACATGAGAAATCCACAAACAGAAGACTTCCAGAGGAACAGAAGAAAATAAAGAAATACAGAACTTTAAATTTATACGCACGACACGTTATCTAACTTAATAACTGTTGAGAACAAGTCGTCGAGCTGTTCTTAGGTAACTGACACGTTGCTGTTAGTCGCAAGCACAGTATGCACGTCTCTCACGCAATATTATATTTGAATTGTTGACTATTTTGAATTATCATTAGTGAAATAGCTTTCGAATTCATTAAATACAAACTTTAATGAACGAAGAAGAGAGAGAGGAGATATCCTCTATTTAACTACATGGTTCCTGAACGACACTTTTCATATAAAAGTATCTTTTGAACAATTTCCCCATGAATTTCCTTCTCATATTTCAAATACATTTTGATTTATTAACTTTTCACTTACGTCGCAATTACTGAAGTATATAATATTTAAAATTAGAAGTGGAACGTCGTTTTACTAAATCGAAAGGACAAAATTTATTTTGTAATTCACGATTCTTTATGATCCTAAAAAGATATAAATAAATCTAAACAGTATCAATGTAGGTTACACTTAGACGTTCCTTTTCCTAACAAACGCCATTTTTAAATGTAAAACTGCTATCGATCTGTATGGTTTAGAAATGTTAACTGTAATATTTGAGCAATTTTGAGATAAGAAAAAGGAATGTCTAGCAAAAAAGAATTGTATTTAGTGTATTCTATGAAAAATACAGTCACCATACGAGACAAATATTATTACATTAAATTGCTGACTTTGTGTACATTTTCCTCACGTTAAATACAGTCACCATTCATAACAGACAAATATTATTACATTATATTGTTGACTTTGTGTATACTTTCCTCACGTTAAATATTGTCACCATTCATACCAGACAAATATTATTACATTATATTGTTGATTTTGTGTACACTTTCCTCACGTTAAATACAGTCACCATCCATACCAGACAAATATTATTACATTATATTGTTGATTTTGTGTACACTTTCCTCACGTTAAATACAGTCACCACTCATACCAAACAAATATTATTACATTATATTGTTGACTTTGTGTATACTTTCCTCACCTTAAACACAGTCACCACTCATACCAAACAAATATTATTACATTATATTGTTTACTTTGTATATACTCTCTTTATGTCAAATAGAGTCACTTTCCATACTAAATTAATTTCATTATATTGTTGATTTTGTAATTTGGTGTGTCAGCCACAATTGTCTTCCTTGACGAAATAAATCACACCATATGTCATTAAGTCATTTTTAATTAAAAGTTGTTAAGCACTTCGTTTTTTGTTTTTTTTTAATTTATGTAGGCGTAGAAGATCATTTGCACTACATATAATATTTTTTTTCTAAACAAAGATATTTCAACCTTTGTTGTAGGTGAGCGTTTTTGGATGTCTAACAGTCTGAAAATAACAGTTTTCTAATGTTTTCAGCACATAATTACTTCTCACTCTCGAAATGTAAACACGTACTAAAATTGAACCATATGACTAAACCTCCTAAAGCAGTAATGAATAAAGAATTACTTTGACTTTCATTTTAGTTTCAATTCATTTGCATAATAATAACACGACCTCAAACAAAAACAAAACATTGCATTAATTAAAAACTCAAAAGTAACAAAGATTTAGTAAAAAAATAGTTTCGAAAAGTGATTATGTTTAGTAGAAATACGCGTTTGGAATTGTTAAAAATAATCCAACAGAGTATACATGATTTCATTGCATAAATTCTGAGAGTGTAATTAATATCTTAACTTTGAGATGAGAATATGCCAGCGAGAACTTGTAGGCCATTATTGAGAAATAATGCCTTAGATAACTTACCCTTAAAATTGATATAATATTGGGTAAGATTCTATGAAAAATAGAATTATTGTTTATGAACTGTATTTTAATTTACTGAACTATAATAATAAAACTCATTTGAAACTACAGGTTCGCGCATTTAAGGAGTACATTTTACACCAATCAAAATAAAATGTTTACATTAAACGTTTTGAACTGTTTAATAAAAAAAATACGTTAAGCGAACAGTGCACTAAATGACCGAATGTAACTTCCGTTCTGTTCCCTGGTGGGAAAGCAGTAAGAAGGTGGACTTAAAACGCTAAAATCCGAAGTTCAATTCTCCGCAGTTAGCACAGTTGATGGCCAAATGTGGCTTCGCTCTGAAACAAGTAATCTTTCATTTTATATATATATATATAGACTATTATTAGTAAATCACAAGCAAAGCCGTGATGATAGTTTACGTATTTAAATTATAATGGAAACATCTCTAAATAATTTACTACATTCTTTACTAGCCACAACACACATTATTCACGATTCATGTATACTTAAAATACGCTAACATGCCTTATAAATACACAATCGACCATCAACGCTTCTGATAGAGAGAGTATTTATTGAATAATGTTATTTTAAGTTTTTATTGTCAAATTGTCAAAACTTAATAAAGTATTTAATATATTTCAGTGAATTTCAATTACAGTAACTTAATATGAAATACATTTTGATGACACGTGTAAAAAATGTGATCATATCAACAAAATTCTGATTTGTAAAAGACGAGAGATTGTTTTGAATTTCGCACAAAGCTACGCGAGGGCTAAATTAGGGACGGCTAGCACAAATAAGACTAGAGGGAAGGCAGCTAGTCATCACCACCCACCGCCAACTCTTGGGCTACTCTTTTACCAAGGAATAGCAGGATTGACCGTCACATTATAACGCCACCACAGCTGGAGGGGCGAGCATGTTTAGTGCGACCGGGATTCGAACCTGCGACCCTTGGATTACGAATCGAACGCCTTAACACACTTGGCCATGCCGGGCTGCAAAAGACATCAGAATAATAACATTATCGTTGCAATTGAATCTGTCAAACACATCTTTATGTTTTGTATTTTTTATTATCTTCTCTGTCTTCTCACTTCTTTTTGAGTTATTTAGTTCTCCAGGAGTATCATGTCCACTTGTTATGTCATTCATACTTCATTTTTATTACTGCAAATCACAAATTACAACAATAGTCTATGTGTGCTCTGCTCAATACTGTTATCGGAAGCCGATGTTTTAGCATCATAAGTCCAAAGACTTACGCTGAACTACTTGGATCTCTACATTCTAGATGTGTATTTGACCAGTTTTTGTTGTTTCTTTTTGAGACTCTTTCAGACACACGTACAAGTAGTGTTACTGGTGGTCCCCAAATCTCAGCTTTTTTGTACTTGAGCAATATTATTATTATTTAATAGAAGTTTCCATCAACACATCACAAACACAAATTATAACCTACGAATTTTCATTGACACACACATTTTTTAAATTAATTTTGCAATTAGTTATGTGTATTTATTTGCAGTGGAAAAAGATAAAGACACTACTGCTATGTTAAAGAGCATACGTTCGCTTACCATGGTTTAACCACGATAAAGAAATGAGTATTTTCTATTGCAAACGACATGCAAAATGTATTTCACGAAACCTTTATCAATGATGAGAAAAACAGTGACCTTTAAATCAAAGAGATAGTAACAGATATAGGAAGAAACCATTCCAGTAAACATTCATTTTAAAATTCTATAACCTTCTTATAAATATTTATTTTGAAATTACAAAATGACGGTTCATAATAAGCACGAAACGGCATAATAACCTGAAAACGGGTTGAATAAAAAAGTTCAATATTTTCTCTTCATTGAAATTCCATTATTTCTAAAATATGTTTGTAAAGTTTCACTTAAAAGAAAATACGTTGAGAATAAGAATAATTTACAGAACTTTATTTTATAAATGGTCTCTCATCTGTTTTTGTTAAAACAGGTCGTTTGTTTTGGGCCCGGCATGGGCAGGTGGTTAAGGCACTTGACTCGTTTATGAGGGTCGCGGGTTCGAATCCTCGTCACTCCAAAACATGCTCGCCCTTTCATGCAGGGGGACGTTTCTAATGTTACGGTCAATCCCACTATTCGTTGGTAAAAGAGTAGCCCAAGAGTTGGCGGTGGATGGTGATGACTAGCTGCCTTCCCTCTAGTTTTACACTGCAAAATTAGGAACGGCTCACGCAGATAGCTCTTGCGTAGCTTTGCGCAAAATTCGAAACAAACTAATCGTTTGTTTGTTTGTTTTATTTCGCGCAAAGCTACACAAAAGGGAAGGCAATAATGGGTCACGTACCACGCTGGCACTATGTCGCGTGGTCCCTTTTAATAGTTTCTTGATTAAATGTCACTGCACTACTTTATTATCAAACATGTGAAAATGGTTGTCCAACAGATTTATTACTATATTTATAATAGTGGTCGGCTAGAATGTAATTTAAGGTTTATAAATTTAAATAAACGATCTTGTAATAAATCCTAGTGATATAAAACACATCTATATAGAAATAACTATACAATGAAAATCACAACAGATATTACAATATGATGCTTATATAAATAATGATACTTATACAATTTAATGTTTTATTCTTAACTTGAATTACGCAGAGAGCTACACGAGGGATATCTGCGAAGCGGTCCGTAATTTAAAAGTGAAAGACTAGAAGGAAGGCAGCTAGTCACCACCACAAACCGCCAACTCTATTACCAACGAACAGTGGGATTGGTCGTCATATTATAACGCCCTCACGGGAAAAAGAGCAAGCATGTTTAGTGTGACAGGGAGTCGAACCCGCGACCCTTAGATAACGAGTCGAGTACCTGCTGGTCATGCAGGGCAAACAAATACTTCACATTTTTTGTTATTGTTTCTTTGTACAATAATATAGTTGCTGTAAGACTTTTATAACTCAAATCGAAGTGAGCTTGAAAATGTTCGTAATGACATATTCGCAAAAAATAAATAGAAGCAATTGTTTAAAAAAAACATGCGTGAGTGATATACATTAAATAGAATTATTTATTTAGTTTTCAGTAGTACACAACACAAAGCATGAATCTAAACGTAACCCAAAAAACTCCGTGTTTCATAAAATATTTGTTTGTGCCTGAGAGCAAAGCTATGCAGTAAGCTATCTGTACTATGCCTTCGACAGGTATTGAAACCCGAGTTTTATCTTATAAGTCCTTAGGCTTATCGTTTACGTGATTAAGGGGGATTTAATGAAACATATGAGGAAACGCATTTAAGATAAATATATTACCCATACAGTCTCTCTTTGAATGTTCTAATATATGTGAAGATAATTTGTAATTATCGATAATACATTTTTTTACTTGTGACATCGTTTCATTTTATGTGACTGGACTTTAAATTGATGTATGAGATTAAACATTCCTGCTATAGTGAAATAAACATTATAAAGATACTTTATATCAAAGTTTAAATGATGCTGAAAGCAGCGTTCTGTCCTCTGATTGCTTAAGCTTCAAGCTGATGACAGCTTAGTAAAAATTGTTTGTCAGGTTTTTTCTAAAGAAACTATGTTTTCAACAAAAAATAACATAATTCATGTCATAGTGGTCGTTATAACTATATACGTGTGTGTGTAGGTATATATAAATCTATGAATAAAAAAGTGCTTTAGAAAAGAGAAAATCGATATTTACAATAATCGGTTGAACGACTCAAATCTTCCACGAGGCAGCACATTCTATTTATAACTATTAGGTGTCGTATGTACTTTGTTGAGTTTTCTCTATTATTTTTATGGGAGCTTACGTGGTAGGAATTTTCACAATATAAAAAAAAACACAAATCAGGTAAAGTTATCTGTTGATGAACATCTATGAAAAATATTTCAACTATACACAGGAAGACTGGAAAATAGAGACATGCACTGAGTAAGTTGAAGTTACCGACTATGTAGAAATACGCATAAAATACCAGGATGAAAAACTTGGGACAAGCGTGATCTGATGACTAGTCTGACGGACTGTGAACACGTTACCAAAACGAAAATGCACTCGGAACTTTAGGGTCGTGAGTGCGTTATAAGAATGACTGTCAGATACGACTGTCTCATTAGAGAAGTCCAATATTTAGCAATGGGTTCTGTTGACTAACTGCCTTTCTATCTAGTCTATAATTTCAAAGTTAGAACTAGCTATGCACAGATCGTTCTTGTTTAGTTTTGCCCGAATATCCGATACAAACAAACAAATAAACAAAAAAAAAAACACGTATGTCTCTATCTGTATCTGACAAAAGAAAAATACTGCATTTCTTCTACAAACACTTTCTCAGTAATGTGATATCAATATAAACATAAACACCAGATATATTAAATGTAATAGTCCGCAACAAATATTGAACGACACCTATCAAGTAAAAATCGACAGCTTTGAGTAACTTTACACAAGTTAAAGTTTAAGACATGGCGCCGCGTGAAGCACCGGCTATTTAACGACAACGCAAACTATTTTCAGTGACAGAACACGAACAGAAATATTAGCTGGTCTGAGGAGGATTAAGTCTGCCATGGGCGTTCTGCTAATAACATGATATGACCAAATGTTATTGTGAAATTACCGAAAAACTATTTATTGTCATTTTGCTAGCCAATTTTAAGAACAGTGCGATATGTTATATGCTGCTTAAAAACGCTCAGTTCATTCTATATATAACAAAGTAGAAGCAAATGTATTTTGTTTCTTAAAGCTGGGCTTCAGTATATATGATCCAAAGTTCATATGATCTGCCAAACGTTTTACAAAATAGATGTACAATCACAGTAGGGTTTTATATTTTAAAAATCAATATGTAATTATTTTACTTGAGCTTACGTCGTAAAATCGTTTAGGACTTTCTCATAAATCGAATTCTAATACCTATCCCTGTTCAAGTTCCTAGATAAGAAAAGATCTCGAATTAACAATACATGTATTAACTTTGTTTGATATTATATATCACATATCTACTGAATATATCCTGATAAAACACGTTAATATAAGGTACCTTATTAAAGTAACCTGTGGAAAAACTTGTAAATGTGTCTTGATGAATAATTCACGCTACTGTTTAGTATACATAACTAAGTTCAGATTAATACAGCCATGAAGTGGTCAGATTTGTCACTGATCAGATTGATACAGCCATAAAGTGGTGAGATTTGTCACTGATCAGATTGATACAGCCATGAAGTGGTGAGATTTGTCACTAATCAGATTGATACAGCCATGAAGTGGTGAGATTTGTCACTAATCAGATTGGTACAGCCATGAAGTGGTTATATTTATTTTAAGTGGTTACGTTTAAGATATACAATGTAGTATATTTGATTTATTTTCAAGGTGAAAACTCTATGGTAAGCTTATCATTACATTATTGTAAATGGATTGCTTAAACTTCAGTATTTTCAAATCCCTTGTTTCTACGTATGTTAGTAAAAATCAGTCCAGTAACAGAACACCATAAGTTTTCATTTGGCTTGATTCGTCTGTTTGTCAAACTTTGAATGACGTGTAAATCACGTATAAGTTATTATTATTATTTCAGTTATTTTTTCATAAATGTCAAATGATACTAAGAAAAAGCTAAACACCAACAAAAGCCTAACTCTGGCGACTAAAGGACTAAAGCCCATTGAAACACCTACACCAAGGAAGTTCTGATATTTTATGATTGAGTAAGACAAGGTTGTTTTGCGAATGTAGTTGTTTCCATAGGCATCAAAAGTCTAAGTTGTGCAGCTGTGTTGGCAACAAGCTTGAGGAAAGAAACCCAACAAGTGAGCAGCTGTTGCTAGGCTAATATCGTCGTTCTTCTTCCGAACATTAAAGCAGGTTGCCGGCTGTTCTTTGTCCGCCACTTCGCTCAGTTAACGCTCCTGTTATTGGATTTTAGCTGCCACATCAACCCTCTGACATAGCATTGTGTAATATCGCACGTGGAACTTCACGTGTCTTTTCCTCAGCGTTTCTGGTCAGAGTATACGCCACAAGCTACTGCCCAAGCAGAACTAAGATGAGTACAATAGTCTGCTGTAATAAGATAGACAGAATAATTTCAAAACACAGAAAATTCACAGAGACATTTCAGCCAAAGACACTTCAATGTTAAAAATATGTGTGAAAACATCGAAGTCGAACCAGGAAGTAACTAAATGCAAGTATATAACAAACCACCCTCACATAACCATGTAAAATTATCTATAACAGAGGCCCTGTTACATCAGGTACAGTGTGAAATGGAGCCGAGCAGTGAATGAACTTGGAAATATTTTCTAATAAGACGATGAAAACACGGACTTCTGGCTTCCTCACGTTCAAAACTAAAAACGTCTCGTATAACGACAATAAGTTTTAATACTGTGTTCAGTTACTAACTTCTTGAAAATTGAAAAGTATCAATTAAAGCTTATCTGTTTGTATTACACATCCAAATGAAATTTCCTGTCTTACTTTAGTTTGATCATGTGTTTTCCGTAAGTTTTTCAATCCTGTCTTACTTTAGTTTGATCATGTGTTTTTCGTAAGTTTTTCAACTTATTTATCTACCGGACAAGACCTATAAATTAAGATATTGCACACAACCTATTTCGTACATAAGGAAGGTAACTGATTCACGTAAAAAAAGTGAAAGCATAAAAATTGTAAATAAGAAATTATATCCCTAATCAGTTGCATCAAGAACCTATATCTAATAGAATAGTAGTTATACACATAAATGTTTGTCATCGTAACCACCTCTGGTGAACGAAAACGTACGTTCTTAGTTTATTACAGAACGTTTCGTGGTGGGAATGTATTTAATTCGCATTCTTATGTTGCTTAGAGTTTATCTTTAATAACTGGATGTGGAGAGGGCAGTCTAGTAGTTAGAGTGTAGGGCAGTGGATCGGAAGATTGCAAAATCCACTTTAGTTCAAATACCGATGAATTTCTTCTTGCAGCGGATGCATATGACCGACTTCTTTTCCTATGATTACTAGTTAAAAATTAGTGACAGTTCTACCTAACTCCCAAGTTCTCTGATGTAGTCGCTCGGCCTACTTGCATTCCAATCTCCGTTCAAGCCCAAGTTACGGATATTAGTAATTAGATCAGGTCTTAAAGATATCATTATATTCTCTGACCATTCTTGTGCATATGTTTCATAAAATAAGTAAAGACATTCTAAGCTAAAAATGCACAACGATCTGTTGCATAAATTAAAAGTAAAATATAAAATTTATAAACTCAATGTAATTAAAAACTACACGTTTCGATGGCAAAAGTTTCGCCATTTTCAGGAGAGCAGAAGAAACACAGGAAATTTATTTATTTTTTACATTAGCAGGTTCACGTATATAATATGCATATAATACACAGTCATCTACAGAATGGATCTCGAAAAAATGTGAATGACACTGTATTATATACAAATTAAAAACATGCACTCGCTGATATAAAATAAAAAATAAAATTTCCTGTGTTTTTCTGATCTCCTGAAGATAGTGAAACTTTTCCCACCGAAACGTGTATAAATTTTAATTGTATATTGTACTTCTAACTTATACAGTAAATTATTGTACATTTTCAAACATTGAATGTTTTTACTTATTTTACTAAAATGTGAGCCTCTAATTTAAAATATTAAAAGCGCCATCTTGTTTCTCTTTAACAGAAGAAAGATAGAGTTTTAGATAGAGTTCCAACTATCGTGTGTTAATGCTAATGTAATACGCTCCTGCCTAAGATCGTTTCTACTGTTAACCAGTTCTTAAGTTTCCCTAAGACTTCTCTTTGTCAACTAATATTTCTCATTTATTTTTTCCAGTTATGTTTTTTTTTAACAAAAAGATAAACTGACGGGGAAGAGGAGTTATTATTTTGAAAACTTTATAATCTAATAAAATAGCACATTACATTCTGGGGAAATCTACCAAATTTAGGAAACTAATAAAATACAAAATAGGTATAAAGAAGACAGATAAAATGTTTGCGCGGGCGTCGAAGTTTCACAAGAATCATCAGCAACACCTACTCGAGTTATCTGTAGTAAACATTTTCATCTTTTTATGTATCATTCTTAGTTGTTTCGTATATTACTAACACATTTTATACCTCTCTTTGAAAAAATGATTTAGCAGTTTCACTATTCAAAGTGGAGAATCAGACAGCTACAGTGACTCACGTTTGTTAGAGGAACAAGTCACAAACAAACCGGGTATTACGACTAAAAGAACACTGAAGAGATTTTCTGGAAGGAGAGTTGTCTGTGCCAAGAACGCTGCTAACTTTCCCGAGTGCAAAATAGCGATAAAGGTAGTATAAAAATCCTTTTATTTACATCTGGTAACAGGGACAAAAGTAGAAGTGATTATGAAAACGTTCTATACAATAATTAATAATAATAACCTACACAGTAAATGCGATTCTGCCAGTTAGTGTCTTTTCTTCGTACGGTGGTTTCGAATTAGAAATGGCGCAACGTTACATGTACTACGCGCTGACAAAAGTACTGCGACAGGACATAATAAATGGAGGTTGGATAGTCGCTGCTAAGCGCCTCCAGCGTGTACAAAGTAATAAAAACAATATTAAAAGCCTCTAAACCACGTCGTGTCACATAACGTGACAGGTTATATTCAGTAAGTAGTGGGTGACAAAGATATTTCTCTATTTGGAATTCCTCGCCTAGTTGCACATAGTATTTAATTTTTATGTGGTTATCAGGCCACCTTCTTATAATGCACATGTTAAACGTTTATTTATTTATAAGAACTTTCGAAAAAAATAAAAAGGCAATTAATTAACGACACCTACCGTCACCTCTGACAAAATAATGGGACTTTACCGTTACTTTCATGGGTGCACAAACTGCTCCAAGGTATATGAGCATTTCTGCTTGTTTGTCTGGAATTTAGCACAAAGCTACACAATGGGTTATCTGTGCTATATCCGACACGGGTATTGAAACCCGGTTTCTAGCGGGTTGAGTCCGCAGACATACCGCTTTGCCTTTGGAGGGCGGCATTTCTGCAGCTACGGGTCACAAGTTAGAACCTTTGGTTTCACATACCAGGCACGCTAAAACCTAGGCCACACCCAGAAAGCGTTAAACACTATTGAATCTTCAAATAACCTATTGTTATAATGTGCGGTCAAAGTTTGAGTTCATAAAATTGTAGAAAGAATTTTACGTTTTCCTTTACTGTTTATAATTTTCATCTTTTATGTTCAACAAATGTTGTAACCATACACGCAACACTGATAATGCTTCTCTACAAATTATATATTTCTTAACTATGTTATTAACCACCAGAAAGTTCAAGAGTTTCATATGTTTTGAAAAATAAAATGCTCAACGCTTGACATAAATTTACTTTGTATTAAAAACGGATACTTTATTAACGTGACAAAAAGTTACACAGCAGTGCACGTTTCCACATACCGTGATGAATATTCACGTATATTTAATGTGTGGTTTTTACATAAAATCACGTGTAAATGCGTGCAAATATATATATGTATATTGTAGTGAAATGCATTCCTATAGTTTTCAAAATAGAAAAGTTGTTTTTCTAGGAATTTTTATATTGGCCCAGTATATTGCAAAGTCTAGTGCATTGAAGTGCGTCGGTCTTACTTTATTTCACGATGAATAATGAGTTACCTGGATGTTATCCATGATAATAAAAGAGTTTGTTTCTCTTTGTGTGTGTGTGTGTGCGCGTGTGTGACTGTCATAGCTCCAAGAGGAAAGAAGCTAGAGACATGAAACTTTGCCCGAATGCTAACAGGATCCTTAGAGTGTGTACCTAGGTATTATTTTCTTAATTTTTTGCTCTATAATAATAAAAGAACTTGTTTGTGTATGTGTGTGTGAAAAGAAAACAGGAAAATAAAACGAATATGAGAAGTTAGGTTTAAAACATGTGCATTTAAAAAGGATTGAATTGAATTATATTCAGGAAACGACAAAAGAAAAATCAGTTAAAGAAGTAATCATGAAAATGAAGACGCCTGACTGGTACACTGAGACCTCTATGAATCATAAGGTCACCTTAGAATTCCACGATGGAGCTTAAGTACTTTAGGTTAACATGCAATAAATGCTAAAAATATGTCACAACATATTTAAGTACTGGTCTTTTTTTCCAATATTAGTTGGTGAAATAGAACTAGATGTCAGATAAAAAAAATATAATAACAGATTAGAGACGGGGACGAGGATTTAACAGATCGTTATTTCTGTTTTTTACAACCTTCATGCCTAAATATAAATATACAGATATTATTTGATATGAAATATTATGGAAAAGAGTATATTAAATTTTGCGAATAAAATGTATCACGCGTAGTTTGTTGCATAATATAATTGATGTAAAATGCTTTCACACATTGTTCTATAAACTCCTTTAAAAAAACAATACATTTGCTGTTTTTTATGAGTTATGTTTTTACCTTTATTTGTCTTTTCTCAATTGGATAAGCCAAGACATACAATACATTAGATTTGAGCAGAATGAATGACGCTGAGTGTCTAGCATACACAGTGATCTTACGAAGCCTTTTTTTTTCATTTGTGTGTTAAATGCAGCTACAAACATCTAATTCAATCTCGTAAAAGGTACCCTACGACCACGAGGAGTCAGAACCAAAAGATAACAGGTATTTTCTTATGTTGTGTCCAGATGTCCGAGCAACTAGTAAATTGATTTGAAAGAAGTACTGTATTCTCATAACTGCAATTCAAAATAATTGTAGCAAATCTGAAAAGACTGTTGCGATTGGCTAACTTTCATTCCGTGTGAAAAACACTTCTCAAAGTATCCGAAACCTAGTTTGTTCATGAACGGTTTGTTCGATAAATAAAACCAAACTGTGTCAGACCATTATACATAGCATATGTTGACACGCCAATTAATTAAAAGCGTATACTGAATAGCCAGTTATTTGTAGTTTAATCTTCGGATCTCATTGCTGGTCATCATGAACTTTGTATGACAGTCAACTGAGAGGAAGTGTAAAAAACATTGTTTGTAAACAGTGGCTTTAGTACTACAAAGACCGAGTACTCCTTAATTGTTTTGTGCCGTGTGAAGAGACAGGAAGAAAGAAATTTCCAAAAATTAATTACATTTTGTTTTTTTGCTAAACTTACATGTATATGAGTGAGTGTCATTTTAACGCATAATGTTGAACTACTTTTTCTCGAGTAATCTTGTGTTTCAAACACAATTTTTGGTTTCTGTCAAAAAAAAAGAGTAAATATTGTAAGTATTCGAACAAAAACGATATTAGTATATGTAAAACCAAAGTGGTTTATAGAAAACCATGATATTCTTTAACCTCATAAAACATTAACTGAATTCGGAAACCCAACATTCTATCATAAATTTGAAACAATAAAGATCTTCAGGTCTAGAACATTTGTAAATATTAGTTCCCAAATCTTAGCATTTATCATACACGTTTCTTTTTCGGATCACTTCTTGAACAAACATTAATTATAGATTTTATGATAATGTTATTTTTGATAACCACGAAGAGCTACGTTTGAAGAACGTTGCGACCATAATATGCACAATTTCAGTGGGAAGAATAGCGTGAGGGCCCGGCATGGCCAAGCGTGTTAAGGCGTGCGACTCGTAATCTGAGGGTTGCGAGTTCGCATCCCCGTCGCGCCAAACATGCTCGCCCTCGCAGCCGTGGGGGCGTTATATTGTTACGATCAATCCCACTATTCGTTGGTAAAAGAGTAGCCCAAGAGTTGGCGGTGGGTGGTGATGACTAGCTGCCTTTCCTCTAGTCTTACACTGCTAAATTAGAGACGGCTAGCACAGATAGCCCTAGAGTAGCTTTGTGCGAAATTCAAAAACAAACAAACAAACAGAATAGCGTGTACTCTCCTTTGCACTTAAAGGTTCCTTGCAATTCAAAACAATGTCCGCCTTGATTTTCACTGAATGTTCAGATGTTGATTCTTAAGTAGAACCAATAATGATTCACGTGTAAGAACCACACTGAATTCCTTGCGAAAGGTCTGACAAACGTAGCACAGGAGTCTAAAGTGTACATTTGCTTTAAATACACAGTTAATAGATACTGGTGGTGAAAATATGTTACATTATCTACAAAATCGTACAATGTCTTTTAAAAGTATGAAATGGCTAGTAATTACACAAGATTGTAAATCGTTGCGCTTTGGGTGTGGAAGAATCTTTTTGGTTTATGGTTCATCTAACATGAATTTTGTGGTTTTCATGAATTTAAATAAAATAACATAATTATTAGTTTACTGACATTCCTTATTCTTAATTACAATACTCTATTCCTAATAGCAGGTACAAAGAGCATAATTAAAATTTGTAACAACTCAGGAAGACCTATAATTCGACATGTTGATTCTAATGTTGTTCGATATATTGAAAAGCAGACGATAAAACACATGTATATAAATATGTATGTAAAAACGGCTGGTTTGGGTTGAGAAAAATGTTTATGTTGAGGAGCGAACAACGTTCGATCTTCTACGGTCATCGTTTTACATAAAAAAAAAATTCTCAACCCAAACCAGCCGTTTTTACATATATATTTCTCTACCAGTGGGTTTTATCGTCATCACTGATATTTATATAAAGCACAGACTGCTCATACCACTCAGCACCACAAATCATGTTTGAGAAGAAGTTAGAGGCTATATAAAACTTTTAAATTCAGGTATGTTGAATCGTCAAATTCATATAAACAATTTGTTCTTAAGCCAAGACTTAATAGCTTTAATAACTACTCCCAAGATGTGCGCAAAATAAAGTGGAGATTTGCTATTGCACTTTAGCTTGAAATACTTGTCAGTAAAAGCGACAATAAGGTGTAGTTAAGATGATATAATACCATATGATTTACATCTATCTTGTAGTGAATATATTGCAATGTTTTGAAATTTTGGTACTCTTACACGGTGCTTTCGGCCTTAAACCTAATAGTCTTACGAGGTGAGACAACTGTTTATCAGGTTAAGCCTTAATCTACATAATAAGCACTAATGTCCTATGGAAGTGAAATATAAGCCTGTCGTTCTCCTAGCATAACTTAATTGAAAAGTTACGCATGAACGATAAAGGATAATCAGTTTTAAGTTAACGCTCTTGAAACACATTTGTTGTTGTACAACGCTTCAGCCATACATTCACTTTTGGCAAAAGATTACAAGCTAACATATCTCGACAATGGTCTACTCACTCCATGCGTCATACAGGGAATGAAATTGTGCAGTATGATGAACTGACAAACTTCCGGTCAAAACATAAGTGTGCACTGACAGCGGATATTTTAGGTTGAGGTGTATGCAGATAGTGAGTGACTTCATTTTGAACATAGAGATACACAAGTTTAAGTCAAACTTACGACATCATTGAGTTGTTCATCAAATGCAAGTTAATGCTTGTAAACTTTGTTTCATTGTCACCTATATATGAAGTAAATCTTTTCCATATTTACTCGCTCAGGCAATCACCCAAATCCAACTATGAATTAGCTATTAACGTTTTTACATTACTAGATGATAATTACCAATTAGTTTATATCCTACGTTTAGGTTAGGGATAACATAAAACTTTTATATTGAAAAGATCCAAGATCGAATCACGACTTCTACCTGTACATAAAGTTATTTCCAAGAATTTCTCTAAAGACTGCAGCAGCTTAATGACAAAAATGTAGTACAAAAATAGTCATTTTTAATAATTAGGTTAGGGCATTCGTATATATGTTTGTTTGATAAATTTCGTGCAAAGCTGCACGAGAGATATTTGCGCTAGCCGTCACTAATATAGGAGTGACAGACAAGAGAGAAAGCAGCTAGTTAGCATCACTCACTGGTTAAACTAACCGAACAGGACAATTAAAAGTCACATTATAATGTCCTCAGGCCTAAAATGCTTATTTATGGGGATCGAATCTGTGACTCGCAAATTACATGTCGAACGCCCTAACCAATAAGGCATGCCAGGCCATAGCTAATTGTATAGAAAATCATAAGAACCGTATGGTATCGTAAGCACTGAATTCAAAGTAGAATTTAACCTGTTTTTATTATTGTAAAATGTTCCAGGAAAGAGAACATGAAAATAACGATTTCTTACTAATGAATCCGATTATGGCAAAGTTGTTAGCATGTTGACTCATGTATCTGAAGTTCTGTAGTTCGCATCTCATCCTTTAAAAAAAAAAGCGCTCTCGCACTTTGGGACAGTGAGTGGCTGTAAGAATGGCGGTCAAATTCAATTATTAGCTATGACAAAAGAAGTTAAGAGGTGGCCTATTACTTGAAAATTAGGGATGATTAGCAGAAGTAGGAGGCTTGGCATGGCCTGGTGGTTTGGATGCTCGATTCGCGAAATGAGGGTCATGGGTTCGAATCCCCATTTTTTGTTGGTAGAAGAATGACCCCAAGAATTGGCAGCGGGTAGCGTTGACTACTTCCCTTTCCTTTATTATTTCACTACTAAATTAGGGATGACTACTTCTAGAAGATAAAGACGCCACCAGGTTTGATTAATTGATTGAAATTGAGCACAAAGCTACACATGGGTAATCTGTGCTCTGCCCACTACGAGTATCGAAACCCGGATTTCTAGCAGTGTTAGTCTGCAAATATTTCGCAGTGCCACTGGGGGGGGGGGGGGGGTACTCCACCTGAAAAATCTGTTTGAGAATCACCGATGTTGCATCAGCATCTAAGGAGCCTGGCATGGCCAGGTGGTTAAGGCACTTGACTTGTAATCCGAGAGTCACGGGTTATAATACCGGTGGCACCAAACATGCTCGCCCTTTCAGTCGTGGGGACGTTATAATGTGTCGGTCAATCCCACTATTCGTTATTAAAAGAGTAGCCAAAAGTTGGCGGTGGGTGGTGATGACTTGGTGCCTCCCCTCTAGTCTTACACTGCTAAATTAGGGACGGCTAGCGCAGATGGCTTTCGTATAGCTTTGGGCGAAATTCAAAACAAACCAAATCATCAACTGTCGTAAGTTGCCTACGGACTAAAAAATAGGACATGTGGCCCTCGTTTAATCCTGCGCGAATTTCAACAAAACAATCAAATCTCTAATTACTTAATATTTCTGACAGAACGTAAAATTTAAAAATCTATGAATAATTTATATCCCCTGTCCTGCCTTTAGTTAAAGTTTTGGTAAAGGCATTCTTAATTTTCCTACATTATCTTTCTTTATCTTGTGAAATTATTGGTTTTCTGATTACATAAAGTGAACATATCGATTTTAAAGAAGCATCGCAATAAACATGTTTTGTTTTTTTTACCATGTCCATAAACATTTCAACTTGTAGGGCTTTAAGTCAGTAATAATTTAAAAAAACAAAGCAACTTACTTTCTGTATTAATTACGGATTCTCTTCGCTCATTTTTTTCTACTTGTCAACTCAGTAAATAATGCTCGCTCTTTCAGCCGTGGGAGCGCTATATAGTCACTGTCAATCCCACTGTTCGTTGCTAAAATAAGTTGCGGTAGGCGACGACAACTAGCTGCCTTCTCTATAGTATTACACTACTAAATTAAGAACGGTTAGTGCAGATAACCCTATGCACGTATAAAAATGGCGGTTAACCACACCGTTTTGGTAACAATGACAGTCCAGCGTGGACAGGTGGGTTAAGACGTTCGACTCGTAATCCGAGGGTCGCGGGTTCGAATCCCCGTCGCACCAAACATGCTCACCCTTTCAGACGTGGGGGCGTTATAATGTTACGGTCAATCCCAGTATTTGTTGGAGAAAAGAGTAGCCCAAGAGTTGGCGGTGAGTGTTGATGACTAGCTGCCTTCCATCACTGATAAATTAGGGACGCCTAGCGTAGATAGCCTTCGTGTAGCTTTGCACGAGATTTAAAACAAACAAACTGCTAACAATGGCAATATAAGCGATGAGTGCTTCCGGCTAGTTGCCATCCTTCTCCTCAGCATTTCTAAATTAAGGACAGTTATTAACTTATTCTTCATAGCTGTGGGCAATTACCTATCCCACGTGTTGCTAACGTTCGAGTTGAAAATATCAAATGCCCCATAAACCAAAAATATTCTCATATAACTGTCAAACATACTCACAGTGCTTGTAAAACATATTCGTAGTACCTGGTAAATATACTCACAATGCTTGTAAAATATATTCATTGGACTTGTAAAATATTTTCACAGTGCTTGTAGAATATATTTATAGGACTTGCCAAATATACTCACAATGCTTCTAAAATATATTTATAGGACTTGTCAAATATACTCACAATGCTTCTAAAATATATTCATCGGACTTGTCAAATATATTCACAATTCTGTAAAATATATTCATAGGACTTGTCAGATGTATTCACAATGCTTGTAGAATATATTCATAGGACTTGTCAAATATATTTAATTTATATATTAAATGTATTTAATGATTCGCTGGAACTTACTAGGCAACAACCCATTTATCCTCAGTATTTCTTTATACCGTTAGATTTACAAAAATAAACTACCATTTTTGAAAATAATTCTTTTACCTTCATTATTTCTTTGAAGTTCCAAATCTGTGTAGTTAAACTGTCATTTTTACCAACGCTAGTGTTTACGTTACTTTTCTCTCATTAGATTCAAACAACTCTAGGTCAACTGACCGATTGAAAACAACTACTTTTTAAGGTTTATTGAAAAGGACAACGAATGTTTGTAGAATTGACTGAGATCTGGTTTCTTCTAAACAGTCGCTTATAGGATTCCATGTTATTCATTAGTAAGTTTATGCAATCAAGTTAACATAAGATACGCCTCAGAATTAATTATGAATTTTGTTTCACACTTGACTCATAACAGTTCTATAATGTGTCCGCGTTCTTTACGAGTGAGAATGTTAAGCTATAATATTAACATTTATAAAACTAAATAGATTGTTTTTATTGTAACGAATGAGAATTATCGTGAGGAACCAGATCAATTAATTTGTTATTGTGTTTTGCAGCTTACTTTAATACAACCGTGCTCGGACACACACATATATTCTAATCTTGTAATAAGTTACCTGCATAGCACCGGTTGTTTTATTTATAAAACATGTGGAACGTTTTGACTTCAATATTTATGCGAAGATGGAGATTACCACAGTGTGTACGTGGGATTTAACACGTGTCCAGTTTAAGGCATCCATTACATGTTAAATAGAAGACGCTGAAAGAATGAACACAAAATCACGTGTTGTGTTTGAAAGTGTAATGGGTGACGTGGCTTTGAGGACATGCTGCTAGTTACGAGCGACTAAATTATTCATTGCAGGAAACTCCATGTTATTATTAAGATAATTCATGACTAACAAAACCAAACTACTCCACCTAGTGTGAAGAACGTGCATGTACAGTTGAACAGCCGTCGAACCAAGTTGATGTAGATAACATTACTTTCAGTAACAGTGCTTCAAACTAGGGTTTCAACAAATCCTATTAATCATGCAGGAGCTAGTAAAAAAAGGTTAAAACGTTGAGGTTGTTAAAACGTTAAAAATATATAGTAATGTATTCATAATATCAAAACCAGCTAGTAATGTAACAAGTAATACACTGATAGCATAAATTTTTCTAGCTAAGTAACTCATTTCACTTATTCATATTACTTTATTGTATTATTTCATGTATATAATGTTGCTGTCCTTAGAGTCTGTCTCTTTAAACTTCCACTTGAAAACGTTCAGTTTATATTATACTTGATCCTATGTTTCTGATTCTTTAAAACGTTAATCATGTTAAAACATAACATTCTTTCTGTAACGTTAAATGATCGTTAATTATCTTAGTCCAAAACATTCTCTACTGTCGTTTTGGTCTTCCTGTCCTAGTCGCAAATATGGCAATTTCTACTAATGTTACAGCTTTGAAATTTCATTGGTATACAAGATAAAGGTGTGAATCGTTTTGACTGTTACTTTGAACCAAGTTCTTAGAAGAAACCTTCTTTCAATTTACAAGTAAGAGGTAATAAATCTGCAATAACTATTTCATACAGAATTTTAGATTTAAGGAAACCCCCTTACTTTAACTCATTTTCATCCAATTACCCTTTCCTCTCTTCCCCGTATATCTTGGAAAAGAAGGGTTAGCTTTCCGAAAGCGCTGTAGTTATTATGTACTTATTCAGTGAGACAAAATTAGGTTAAAACTGGTTATTACTCTAAGATTTTATTGCAGAATACAATAACAATTATCACGTTTTTTTTCTTTTATTGCTAGAAAATATATTCGTGAAATACCTTGGCGTAGGTCCTTAGACGTGGTAGGTCAATTGATGTATTACATTCCTGTCGGTGAAGATGTTTAAATCTTATGACATTCTTGGACCATGTTATGTTACACTCTTAGTATTTATAAACTTACTGTAATTTCGACCTACCATTTTCTAATACTTCACTAGGGAATGTTTTAATTTACTTAAATAGAAAAGCTACGAAAGGACTTCACCAACAAACAAACACATTCACAAACAACATTAAGTAACAGGATAATTTCGAACTGGATTGGTCGTAATTGTGGCTCACATGGTTACAACGTAATAATTTGATTTGTATTTGGCTTGTTTGTTTGGAATTAAGCATAAAGCCACCCAATGGGTTATCTGTGCTCTGCCCACCACAAGTGTCGAAATCCGGAATCTAGAATTGTAATCGGCAGATATACCGCTGTGCCACGAGGGAGGTGGTGCAAATTTCTATTTTGAATGAAAAACCCTTCATTATGGTATACTCGTAGAATTGTTTTGTTATGATTCTAGGAACTAATACGAAGCATTGTTTTTTATTCATTAGTTAAGTAAGCAGTATTTGAGGGTGAAAGACAACACTGAATTAAAATGACATGTTGTGAATGTTTTACTATGATGTAAAATGCTGAAAATAAACCAAACAATACGTTAGCTCCAAATCAAGTTACGACTGGGACATGCTGGATAAATAAACTTTAGTACATTCCTGAAGGTTTTGATGATGCTTTCGAAATTGATTTTACCCTTAGGTATTACCCCCTGAGTGTTTTATTCCTTTCTCATAACTGTACGTTCTTTTTCTTTGAATGGGCAACTGTAAGTAGCTGACACAATGTATTAAATCAACACCCATCCGAGGTAACATAATGCTCAATTTTGTAATTCCATACTCTTGAGATCTATACTTATGTCTTGTTTACATTTCATTATGACCATTTAGGGACTTATATACCTGAATTTTTTACCAATAAAATGGGCAATGAAATCCATAAACGAAACCCTGTTAAAGCGGGAATAAACTTTATAATGTAACTTATCAATGAAAGAAATAATAGCTTGGTAGTTCGGTTAGAAATTAAATTAATTTACCTGTATCTTTGAAAGCACGTGAAAATCAGTGAATGCTGTAATGAAGATATAGGAAAAAAAGGTAGAACACACAAAAGGTGTTATGAAACTAAACTTTGTATCTGAAGCAGTGAAGGTGAGTTTATTTATTCCTATCTAGAATATACACAACAGGTGGTGTAATGCAACTGTAAATCAATATGTTTCTCAACAAATGGTATTGAATGTAAAGTACTATCTTAATATATCTTTGTTTTCAAGTTATATGTAAATAGAAGTTTAGTCCATCTGTCAATTGACACTGCATAGTTATTGTAACCAATAGATGAATACGAGTAAAAAACATTGTGCAGTTGTAGCTCCTGTGTTAATTCTGGGTTAAATCAATGTATATTTCGTATATAAGCTTCTTAAACATCTGTATATACAGTTATTATTTATATTTATCGACTGTTTATATAGTGTATATTTTTGCATAAGAAATGTGTGCGTAGTGTATGCTTTCCTTACGTAAACTAGCTGGTGTACCTCCACCCTGGAGTGAAGTTAGGTAAATATATAATTAATGAAAGGTTATCTTATGGAATGAAAAGTTGTTTTCTTTAAAAAAATAACTTAAAAAGCACCAAAACGCCCATAAAAACAGCAAAACACAAAATGTGAAATCGTAAATTTGCATGTACCTCCTCATGGACCCAACAAACCATCATGCCAAATTTGGTTTTAAATTCATCAACAACGTACAGTGGTGCTTAAAAAAACCCCGCAAAATACAAAATTGAAAATTTGTGTGTATTTCCCTACGGACCTAATTACCCTCCATACCAGTCAGTTTTGGTTAAGATGCATTCACACCCTACGAAGTATTTACATGTATATACAACAGACAGTACTATTATATTTATAATGATGGTGATAGTATATTAGATCTGCGTATGACGTATTCATATCTGAACCCTGAGCTTAGAGAAAAGTAAAGTTTTCCGTGACGGGAAACGGAGGTGAAACGGGAAAATCGTGGCTCCTAATACTAATCTTCATGCAAACAGAATAAAAGGTGCGCGAATTTCGGGTTGCACATCACGTAATAAAAATATTTTCCAGTATCATATAAGCAAAAGTTCCATTATAGTACGATGTGTGCTTCCAGCAATGTATAAACCCAGCCAAAATCCAACTAAAGAATATAATGTTCTTGATATTTTAAAACTGAAATAATTTTAAACAGCTAAAACCGATTGATATTCTTAACTATGGAGTGACAAAAAATACAGATTTCACAAAAAGTTTTTACTGTGATATTTGACATCTTTATTGGATACTGTAGTTCATTAATACCTCATTCTTGTTACTACTTCATATTATTTCGAAGTTTAATAATATTCTATACTGAAAGTGGAAAATAAGAGAGAGAAAATTATAAAAACGATTCTTTTTTTTCGCTTGTGTTATTAAGAAAGGTTCAGCATGTTTGACCAGGAAATAAATACTAGAAGGTAACTATGGATATAGAGAGATAACCAAAAAGAATTATATCTATCTACCATGTGCTCAAAATAGCAAGCAGACAAATATCTGTCAAATCAATGAACAGACAAACAGATCAATAGAATAAAAATAAACAATAAAAGGAGCAGCAGCAATGGTAGACCAGCAACCATTATTGATCAGTAAATGAGAAAATAATCCAATCGAAGCATTTAATGAATACCAAACGCAATCATAGATGTCTCTTCCAGAAGATGGATAGTTTTTGAAATAAATAAGAAAGGTAGATAGGATTAATAGACGAATAAATGAACTAAATGACTGGTCGCTTGGATTGAAAGATAGATAGCTTGAAGTATGGTTGGTTTTAATGAATCTGTACAACAGGTGAAGAGATGAACCATTGCTGTTTAATTGGTCAAATAAGTTGATGAATGCATAAATAAACAATTGAATGGAAACTTGTGTCTAAATTCAGACTGTTAAATGTACCGAAAACAAAGGCAAATAAATAGATGGATAGCTGCAGCAACTAATGAAGGCTGGGATGGAAGTAATGGATTTTCATAGTGCTTAATAAACAAGTTGACAAATAGCAAAATTAATTAACAAAAACGAGAAGTCAGCCACACTCTGAAGGAATATATTCAGAAGAATCTACAAAACTAATAATGCAAAGGCCATATTTCATGAACAAGGAAGTCAATATTTAGGCAGAAGTAAAAAAAAAGACATGGCTAAATATGAAGTCAGGAGTAGAATAAAATTGATTGAGATGTAGCCATAACAGTTACATGGGTAAATACATAGGTATATATTAATGAAACAAGGAATTTGTCTACTGAAAATAAGTGATTCAGTATACACACAAACGACCATTCTGCTAATATGATTGGATACTACTGTAAAATTAAAACCACACAAGTTACTAGTGCAGGATTTCAGTAAAGAAGAGTGACTTACCAATTCTTGTGGGGAGAATTCTAGTATAAGTTTGTTACATTCAGTTTAAAAGAGCCTTAAAGTAGGTGGGGAATACTTAAGTCGACACAGTTGTAGTGTGAAATTTAAACTTAAACTACAGAAACGAAAGAATGAGAAAACTAAAATCAGCAAAAGTATAAACATTAAAAATAATTACATTTGGAACTAGTTGATTTGGTAGCGCAAAACTATACAATGAGATAACTGTGTCTTTCCACTGTAGAAATCGACCCATGGATTTCATCGTTGTAAAAACTCCTTGCTTAACTAAAGAGCACACGGTTCTACGAGCCTCAGAAAATTTCCTTTCATGAAAACTAGCAAAATAAAATCACTGGTGTTAATAGGGATATGTGAAAAGGATATTTTTAAATAGGATATTAGTGTTAACAGCTGTTATATGACCAAAAACTGGTAACGTTATTATGAAGCGTCAAATTTTAATATCAAAGCCAAAAAAATTACGAAATCAAATCAAGAAAAAAATTAATTTTTCATTTATTATATGCATATAATATTCTACAGACCTTCAAGTCCCATTTATACTGAAGTAAGAAGTAAAAATAATACGTGCATTTACAAATATATGTTTTATATGAACTAAGATTAGTTTGATTTCTCCACATCTATTTACACTATATGATATAAATATATAGTGAATGAATACTAATGTTTATTATCTTTACTTTTTTACTTTGATTTTACCACTTACAATAAACTCAGATTAAGTATTTGACATTTACAGATACTTTATCCTGAATTAAAATTATTATTACTATCGGTCATGAATAAAATGCAAGTATTAATATCAAATATGAGATAAAAAACATAAATTTAAAGAGTCTCCGGAACTTTGCATATAACTATTTTATTATCATAATTGATATTCTTATAAAGTACATATTGTAACCGACCGTATAAAAACTCATTATTCGTTGTCGAGTCAGTTCTCTCATATTACAGCTTTAAGATCTAAATGTTAACATTTCAATGTTCATTTTCTTAAAGGTTTTGCTTGAAACCATGAGTACCACTTGATCATTACAATTTTTTCTGTAATGCTGTCGGTAAATTTTGCAAGTGTTAATTCAGGTAAATGCTTAGATCGAGATCGCACAACTATTATATTTTCCAAAACCTTCGAAAACACATTGAGTAAAGAAGCAGGCCTATAATTAGTAAGTGCCTGAATTTTAATAAACAGGAATTACATTTCACAGTTAAGACATTTTAATTGATGTTTTTAAAGTACGACATTTCAGTCCTCCTATCGTATTTCCCCTTTTCTATCTCTTCGTAATTAATTTTAGTATTGGTATTTGGATTTGGCAAATATAGTAATATAAGGTTTACAGCTACGTTCATAACGGTGTATGTGTTGTTGTTTTGAATTAAGCACAAAGCTACACAATGGGCTGTCTGTACTCTGCCCACCACGGGTATCGAAACCAGGGTTTTAGCGTGGTAAGTCCGCAGAAATACTGCTGAGCTACTGAAGGGGGGGGGCTAGTAAAGGTGTAATGTAATGTGTTTTATAATATGTGTTTGTTATCTTATGTTTATTAAATGGAAAAAAGTATTACACATATATATTGATTTTAGTTGTAATATGGATAATATTACAGAACTATTTCTCAATTTTGCTCTAAAATGGTTCAGCGATAAATTTGCGGATTTTAACGCAAAAACCAGATTTTAATACCCATGATGGGTACAGCACAGATAGCCTATTATGTAGCTTTGTGCTTGACTACAAACAAAAGTCGTTAATTTAATAAAGATTACACAGTACCTCGCTTTTTAAACATCATTTCTTCGATTTTATTGTGCTAAACTAGATTTTGTTTTCTAAATTATTGAGATTCCGTTCACTCATTTCTTCAATTCAATGATAGATATTTTCATTTTCATCATGAGATTTTAGACCGTGGCTTTTTTAATTATTAAATGGATTCCCTGCGTACTCTATAAACTACCGACAAGCAATCTATATTTTAGTCCACATTACACGTATTCCTTATCTTATTTATCATAAAATATTTGATTTAGCGTATTGGATAACCCAACTGTTCCAGATAATATAATTCATCAAACATGCACAGATACCTTTCGTATCATTGCAAAAAATTATAATAAATAAAATAATCTTCATTATTTTTTTATTCTTAGTTTTCAAGACCTATCTGCAACTGTTCATTGATATAGCTATTAATCTTATTAATTATAATTTCTACTTTCGTCCATGTTTTAATCACAGTTTATCATCACGTTCCATTGGAATACTCTAGACCTTTCAATTTTTTACCAGTTCTTTTGTATTAAATGTCACCTAACTTTTACTTCATGTTTAAAATCTGTTTGCTAACAGAAAACTGCTTAAGTGTGAAAGATTGGTTGTATTATAATTTCACTTGATTTCACTTCATTTGTTAATTTCTCTTCCATTATCCTTTCATTGCCTGTTTCTACTGGCTCACAAAACACATGCTTTCTTTTTTCCTAAATTTTGTGCTCCCTTGTGGCACAGAGGTATGTCTACGGACTTATAACGCTAAAATCCACGTTTCGGTACCCGTTATAGGCAGAGTACAGAGAGCCAATTATGTTGTTTTTGCTTAATTTCAAATAGACAATTATAAATTGTAAAATATATTAAATTTTAAGAGTTGAAATTAAAAATGAAAATAATCCTTACATTGAAACGAATAAAATTACAACTATAACAAGGGTTTAGATTTCTATCATTCCCATACAAAAGTTTCTCTTTACGAACCGACACTGATTTAACAGCACACAACAAGGTGTGCTAACTTGGTATACAATATATAAAGCTAAGCTTGTCTTCTTTGTTCACACCTTTCAGCCATCTATTCTTTACACGTTTCACATTTCTTGATTGATCATCACCAAATGTGATACAGGATGACACGAGGAAGAACATGACGGGGTTGGGGTTAGATTCTCTCACTTTATTATAAATAAATGTCAATATTTATGTATTTGTTCCTCATACGTTTCCACGGTTCTTGATCAATCAGCACTCAACATGATAAGGTGATACAGGATGACATGAGGAAGGTAAAGAGGGAGATTGAACACCTTATCTAATTACTTATTGATAATTTTGAAAATAGTACATCTTTCAATTCAATATTGATACCTTTATGTATTTTTACTACACTTTTAATGTTTATTATATTTTAAAAAGAAGCATAATTTCCCATCATTTGTTAAAACGAGTTTTTATTTCCAGCTAGTCATCTGTATAGTAATGAGTTGCTCGAAAAATAACTGATATTCTTCAAATGTTTGGAAACTTTAAAGTCCATTACCAACTCTTGTGCTTACTTAGACAGCAACTGATTGCACGGATAATAACGGATACGTTTCAAACATTTAGAACCTTTAAATTGTGCGTTAGCAACATTTATAAAAGCTGCAAAGTCCAAGTATGATCTTTGATTTTGGAAGGCACAAAAGTTCTGTGTCTGGAATTTGAAATATTTGACGTGGCAGTCGTTCAGAACTTCCTTGGAAACAATAAGGCGGAGAACTACAGTGAACTTGTGAACAGAATGCTCTCGCTTTTCGCTCAGGTGCAACATGAGCATCAAGCTTCATTTTTGAACAGTCACCTTGATAAGTTCCCTGACAATTTGTGGGTTGTGAGTGACGAACAAGGAGAACGATTCCACCAAGACCTAAAGGTCATGGAAAAACGCTACCAAGAGCGCTGGGACAAAAGTATGATGGCTGACTACTGCTGGAGAATTAAACGAGATTGTCCAGATGAAGTGTACAAACGCAAAAGTTACAAACGCAAATTCCTACCTGAATAAAATACACAAACAAATTGATAAGCTATTCCTATAGTTTACTATAATAACGAAAAATTAAAAAATAAATAAAAATGTCAAATTGCATAAAATCTGTAGCTTGCAGACAAAAACCGACTTCAGATTTGAAATCAACACACTCAAATTGACTATAGAAAGGTCTTTTTTTAAATGCAACAAAATGAGTGTTCCCCAGTGTTATCCTTATATTGAAACGAATAAAATTACAACTATAACAAGGGTTTAGATTTCTATCATTCCCATACAAAAGTTTCTCTTTACGAACCGACACTGATTTAACAGCACACAACAAGGTGTGCTAACTTGGTATACAATATATAAAGCTAAGCTTGTCTTCTTTGTTCGCACCTTTCAGCCATCTATTCTTTACACGTTTCACATTTCTTGATTGATCATCACCAAATGTGATACAGGATGACACGAGGAAGAACATGACGGGGTTGGGGTTAGATTCTCTCACTTTATTATAAATAAATGTCAATATTTATGTATTTGTTCCTCATACGTTTCCACGGTTCTTGATCAATCAGCACTCAACATGATAAGGTGATACAGGATGACATGAGGAAGGTAAAGAGGGAGATTGAACACCTTATCTAATTACTTATTGATAATTTTGAAAATAGTACATCTTTCAATTCAATATTGATACCTTTATGTATTTTTACTACACTTTTAATGTTTATTATATTTTAAAAAGAAGCATAATTTCCCATCATTTGTTAAAACGAGTTTTTATTTCCAGCTAGTCATCTGTATAGTAATGAGTTGCTCGAAAAATAACTGATATTCTTCAAATGTTTGGAAACTTTACCATTACCAACTCTTGTGCTTACTTAGACAGCAACTGATTGCACGGATAATAACGGATACGTTTCAAACATTTAGAACCTTTAAATTGTGCGTTAGCAACATTTATAAAAGCTGCAAAGTCCAAGTATGATCTTTGATTTTGGAAGGCACAAAAGTTCTGTGTCTGGAATTTGAAATATTTGACGAGTGATATTTGAAGAAAGCTAAAAAAAATTGAGCACTAAAAATGTTACTCAAGTTTGAAAAACCTCATTCAGGTAAAAAATATCGCCACTGACCAGAGGAGTTGTAGTTACATACTTCATTAACATTCTAGAACAAAATGGAAAGGAGTCTGTCTCTAGAAGTTGTAAATATGAGCAGATTAATTTATTTATAAAAGGACGAGGCAAAATCTTGAAAACCTATCACAAACGAATAGAGGGGAGGGTCTTGTGTTAAAAGCCCTTAAGAAGTCCTCATTGTACCTTCACTCAAAAAGATTATACTTAAGAAAAATATTCTATGTCACTGATTCGGATGCTTATTATAAAACAGATTTTTTTAGCCTCATCATGTCGTCGTAGTCAATGTCATACTCTATCTGACAGTAGCCCTGCGATGTAACGTTTCACTGCAAAAGGATCGATTGTAAATCAGTCTTGTTCACAACAAATTCTCTTTTTCAGAACACTTTCGATAAATAATGTAGGCAATGGTCACCCGAGAGCGATTTCAACTCTTTGTATAGCAGAGAGAATAGTTAACTAAGCTTTATCCTTAATATTTGTAATGTTTAGCAACGCTTATTTGTTTGTTTTTGAATTTCGCGCAAAGCTACACGAGGGTTATCTGCGCTAGCCGTCACTAATTTAGCAGTGTAAGACTAGAGGGAAGGAAGCTAGTCATCACCACCCACCGACAACTCTTGAGCTACTCTTTTACCAACAAAGAGCGAGATTGGCCGTCCTATTATAACGCCCCCACGGCTGAAAGGGCGAGCATGTTTGGTGCGACGTACCCGCGACCCTCAGATAACGAGTCGAGCGCCTTGACCACCTGGTCATGACGGGCCTGTTTATCAATGTTTAATGACTCAGATTTCAAGCATTTTTCTCTAAACATCAAGTCTAAGTTTAGAATAGCAGTCAAAAATTATGTAAAAGCAGCGATGTTGAAAATGTACAACGTTTTTAATTAATTTATTCAAGTTATTTACGATCTAAACAATTATTTTAAGTAAAACAAAATAAATATTTTTATATGATAAGGACGGCGGCTTAAAAACTAAAAGTAGGCATAAAAGGTTAAATGGTTCAGTCTTAGACCAAACATCTTGACAAAGTTTCTTCAGACCCAGGAACGTACCAAGATTTCGACTACTTCATACCACGCACAAGCAAACTAAAGAAACAAAAATCTAGTCCAACTGCATCGTACAATTTGACAAACGGTCGACCGAAATTTTCGTGATCCCAATTTATTCAGCCATCTTTCTCGTGAAAGCAGTCATTGGTTTCGAGATTAAATTGGAAGCTTATAAGCTTCTAGCTTACAAATCTCCTTCAACATCAAACCCACATCACTTATCTTGTTAAAAGTTCTAGAAGATACTACTAGCTTTAAAACACTTCTTTTTGTTAGAGTGTTCACTATCGTATGCATAGCTTTTACTTAACGTTGCTCAGGATAGTACTGAAGTTTTGTTCCAGAACCCATTGCTCTCTTAATGTGCTGGGAGATGTTTTCTCTGCTATCACGGATAAACAATAATAATTTTTTTGAAATGTTTTGTCCTTTGTCTCTGCTTTATCCCGAAGCCTTGCTATATAAATATCCTTTGTCAGAAAGAATTAAGATGTATTTCTGGACTATAAGCTTACGTACTGAGAAATTGCACTGTCATATATGGTTATAATTTCGTAATGAACCAAATAAATAAGTACTGAGCATTTCGTCTCATTTCACAACTGCGGCAGTACGTCACTGTACTAGCAAATGGAGATTATTTTGACTGAATTAAATTAACTATTCATAGCTTTTAAAGTGTCTTTAAAGATAGTGTTTTACCTAGGAAAGTAAAGAATCATTAAAGCATTGAACAAGAGCTGTTGCAAAGAAGGAGTACATTATTTAAGAGTTTACAAAATCTTCAGCTTTAAGAAATAATGTACTACCTTTAAGGTTTATTTTTCTAAATAAGCTCAGCGTAAGAAAAATAATTGCTTCCTAAATGTTTTTATGATTACAATAAACATTTTATTACACAATAATATGCAGTTAAAATTCTAGCTGTCGTTTAATAGCGTTACAAAATCATTATAATGAAATAATTTCATTTGTAAAAAACTGTTTTCAACTCATTTTAGTGTACATATATATGTGTGAGTGTGCGCGCGTATAAATATTTCTATATAGATATTTCTTCTTTTAAATAAGATTTCTTTGAGCAATATGATTTTTTAACACCTAACCTACATAAAAGCAAGTATATGCCACGCCATGCTTAATTTCTCGAAATAGAAGTCATAAAAGTCAAAATTCTTGATAGAATAGTTCGATTACTGTCAGCCCACTACGATTTTAGTTATGGAGCTGCAAGGGATTGTGAAAGGGTGACATGAAACCTTGTAAGTGCAGTGAATGTTGTTATAATAAGCCTAAAGTTAAGATGTAGTGTGGGATCACCTAGTATAGAGTCAAATGCATACAATTTATCATGAAAGTAAAAATCGTTTCCTAATTAAGCTATTTTCTGTTATATCACCATCATTTTAAATAAAAAAATAAACGTCTTTAATCAATACAGACTCTAAATTAATTATCAAAGAAATATCTTTCAAGTTTTGTTGTATATACATTTCATTTTATATTTTCAGTACATAAACTACGAGTAATATTAGGTAAAACTTTTGTTTGTAAGCAACGTAACATAAAAGCCATTGTTAAAACGAAGTGTAACTAAAACGCACTGAATTTTTCTATAGATTAATCTAAATGATTTTCAATAATAATAATTCTATGAATAGTCACGTACTCACTTCATTAATTATCTTAATTTTGGTCTTTTCACAAATGAATTTATCAATGTTTCACTATCTCAACTACATTTTTGTAATTTCTCTGCTGATCGAGCTTAAGTTTGCAAAATTTATTTATTTCAGTTAGCTACGAAACAAAATGTGAGGTTAGGATATACTAAGGGTAAGGGGTGGTATTAGTTTCTTCATCATTTTTGACAGGCTGTACGCTAGTTTCTTATAATAATGTAAAGTTAATTTTTTATGTGAACTTCATTCATTTTGGGTTGTTTTACATGTTTATTTTTTCAAAATACTTTAAATAATTGTACTTTGTTATACGTCTCTCGGCAAAGTGATTACACGGTTGTCCAGCGATGTAAAAACAACTCTTATCCATCACTTAAAGATGCTGGTATATGCTTAATGATTAGTAGTATAACTTTGTTTAGAGCACTAGCAATTACGAAGTGTTCTTAAGCCTAGTCGAACTTGCCTTATGAAGCCTGAATAATGAAAATACAAATCAACTAGATCACGTTTTGTTTAGAACCATCCTGGTTTAACAGAATAAAACTAATTTCATGCTTGAGTGCGTGAAACTCTGGTGTTATTTCAACCCATCAAGGGAAACATTGCCTTCCGTGTAACAAGCAATGTACTAAATATTACCTAAAACATAAAAGTAATGGTATCATTCCTGATAGCTAAGGACATTTTGTGATAAAGATCACATTTTGGTGAAGTATTTATGGTCTAAACGATATGAATAGAAATCATTTTCCGTACCATGAGGTACTGTTTTATTGGATATTTAATCATATTCCTAAGAAAGAATTTACCACCATCCTCTAGACCAGGTTTTTACTTTTTAAAATTTAGCTGAACAAATGTAAGTGAATTAACATATGTATTTATGTTAATATAAAACATGAGAGTATGTTACTTTAGATCTGTAACAGGCTTACGAATATCTAATAGTTTAATTTTAGGTTTGACTTTCGCGCAAATTTCCACGAATGCAATGAGTGGTAGCCATCTTTAATTTAGTAGTTCTAGACTATAGTGTAGACGGTTAGTCGACACAAGCCATCGTCATCTCTTAGGCTATTCTTTTACCAACAAATAGTAGGATTTGCTGTACAAAGTAACGCCTGAAAAGCCGAAAGGGTGAGCATATTTGGTGACGGAGATTCGAACCTGCGAGCCTTAAATTGCAAATTAACCACCAGGTCACGACAGGCCGAAGTAATATTAGACAGAACTGATATGTGTGGAAATTGTTTTTGAATTTTGCGCAAAGTTACACGAGGGATGTCAGCACTAGTCGTCCCTAATTTAGCAGTGTAATACTAGAGGGAAGGCAACTAATCATTACCACCCACCGCCAACTCTTGGGCTACATAAACGCCCCCACGACTGAAAGGGTGAACGTGTGTGATAGGACGGTGATTCGAACCCGCGACCCTCAGATTACGAGTTGAGCTCCTTAACTACCTGGCCATGCCGTGTGGAAATTAAGATATATTGTAGTAAAAAAAGCATCACTCATAAAAACGGTAGAAAGATATATATACAGTCATGTGATAAAGTTAGAACACCCTATGAAAGCCTGTGTATTTTTCTAACATTTTTGGATATATAGATATTTAATCTCAATTTTAACAATACCAAGAAATTATAGGAATATAACTGAACAATTAAAACTGAAGAAAAAACTTTTCAAGATCTTCTGTCAATGTAATTCTACAAAAATGTATATTCTAACTAAGGAAAAAGATAGGACACCCCCACATTTATTACCACTTAAAATTTGCTTGCTTCAGGATCATGTGAGACCATCTGTACGAAAATTAAAGCTGAAGCGGAACTGGACCGTGCAACACGATAATGATCTAAAACATACCAGTAAATCCACCAAGGACTTGCTGAAAACTAAGGAATGGAGAGTCCTGGAATGGCCGAGTCAAAGCCCAGATCTTAATCCCATTGAGATGCTGTGGGGTGACTTCAAATGGGCTGTACATGCAAGAAACCCCTCAAACATCTCACAGCTGACAGAATTCTGCATTGAGGAGTGGGGCAAACTTTCTTCAGACCGATGTCAGAGACTGGTAGATGGCTACAAGAAGCGTCTCACGACAGTTATTTCAGCCAGAGTGGGTAACACTAGCTATTAGGGGGTAGGTGTTCTATCTTTTTCCTCAGTTAGAAAATGCATTTTTGTAGAATTACATTTATAGAAGATCTTGAAAAGTCTTTTCTTCAGTTTTAATTGTTTAGTTATATTTCTATAATCTCTCAGTATTGTTGAAATTGAGATTAAATATCTATGTATCCAAAAATGTTACACAAATACACAGGCTTTCATAGGGTGTCCTAACTTTTTCACATGACTGTATATATGTATAACGAAGTAATGAAGACTTCAAAAGGTATAGGCTAAATATTCTTCAATAATATACTTTAACTGAAATTTGTTGTGATACATTAGTTTTCTAATACAACAAAAGAGTTCATAGTAATTTAAGTAACACCATGCTACTTAAAACTGAAACTTATAAGACGTTTAGAAGCTATAGATACCTATAATAATAGCCCTTGCTTTAAAATCGACTTTCCAAGGATAATATTTTTCCTGACGAGGCATGTTTACTCGTCGAAAGTTACCAACTTCTTCCAGCATTGCTTCTCTGCCGTACCATTGAGACGGCTGTTACCATGGGAACCATCATTTCATTACATCTACATTGTCTGTGTGGCGTAAGCTATACCTTGAGGCGAGACGTCTCATGAAATGTGTCATTAAAAACAAAAGTATAAATTGGGTGTGGTTTTTATCAGAATGCCTCACAATACAAACATTGAGAAATAAACCCAAACATTTGCGGAGCAGTCTATAACATGACTACATGAAACACGTGTATTCCGCTCACTTATAAAGTTTGGGTGCAATTCTTTCAAATCTCTAAAACTATAATATTTCATGTGAGCTTTGAACTTATTAAAAACAAAGAATTTATTTCATTTTCTCAGGTCAAACTGTCCATACGTTTATTGCAGACAATAAAACTTGTATACGTGTAAATTTATAGCGGAAATGTGTGCGGAAACGACATTTGTTTATAAAAGTTATTGCCTTTTATGGAATATCTTTGAAATAACTATTTATCGATACATATTTTATTTCTGCATTAAAAATTCCTCGTCTCTCTCTTTTATTGTGTACAAAACATCAGATAAACTGCATCGCTTGGACTCTCAGGTAATGGTATCTTGCCACATTGAAGTTACTATGGTAACGGAGAATGTTCTGTGTGTTTTCTAGAATGGGTGCTTGGTAAATACAAAATGCTACCTTGATAACAGATTTAATAATAATAGGCTATATAAAGAGAGATGGACGTTTAACTAATACGTTAGTTTTCGTGTGCCAAGCTTCACGTATTTATAGAAATATCCGTTTCTTCTGATTTTTTTTTAAATTGTTGAAAATGGTTTGACAGAAATATTTACTCAATGTTCTTTTTCCCCTATTTTGCGAATTGATCATTTTTTTCTTCTACCTTTATACTTGATGACAATGGTTTGTTATTCCTATTAATTTTTATAAGTTATAAATACAATGAGGATACAACAGTAAAATCATACAACAAAGCTAACTTAAAGAAGTCATGATCACATTTTGTTACTTATCGTATGATAAAAAAGAAGTAAAACAAGATCTTTAAGCGTTTTTACAATGACATTTACAGACATTCCCAAAACCTGTGACTGTTTTTACATAGATATTGTTATAAAAGGAAACATTGTAGAGTATTGTAAAGTTCTGATGATGTATTAAGGATAAATTTTACAAAACATTTCAATGAATAATCCGAGCCATACTTACATGGATGGGGCCACCGTTTACCTGATAAAATATATAGAAATGAATATAAACCCTATAGCCCGAGTTTTTCGAAAGGTGGACCTTTCTTCTACAGGGACACACTGGGAATTTACCCCCGAAAAATTGTTAATCTTTTGAAAGCGCTCAAGTTACAGGGTTTTTATTCGTTTCTATCAAGACTTATTGCACGAATGTGTTTTTCTAACATCACGATAAAATGTATCAATATTTTTCTATGTGTTGTTTAGGGCTTATTTGGAACAAGCTTTTAATCACGGAATTGGAGTCTTTATCACAACATATTTTCGTAAAATTAGGCCTGAGCACACTGTTCACAGTTTATTGCAAATATAAAGTACAAAATTATAGGTATTAAAGATTTTGTAAGATCAATATTACACATAAATTAACAGAATAATTATTAGAACGTTAGAGTTCTCCCTAATTAAGGGTTAAAATGTCTTTATTACACCTACTGTATATTTTTTGCCTTCACTAAAAGCACGTGTGAATTACCCTTTGACCGGTTCAATAAGAGTTTGATCGAAGGAAGGAAGAACAATATAAATAGACGTGTACTGTGACGGCTCTTTAACTTTTCATTTATTTTTATCTCTTAGAATCTCTGCTCAAAATGATTTTGTTTCTACGGTTGGGAACATGTATGATTTTCTTAGCATGTTTATCTACTGTTGATTGGTCTATTTTATAAATTCTGATATTTGATTGGTGTCCGGTCATTCGAATATCAATAACAAATCGTTTTATTTCTCAATTATAACGTTTTGAGATTTCACAGTTAATATCATAAACCACACTGTTTTAGTTTGTTTGTTTGTTTTTTAAATTTCGCACAAAGCTACTCGAGGGCTATCTATGCTAGCCGTCCCTAATTTAGCAGTGTAAGACTAGAAGGAAGGCAGCTAGTCATCACCATCCACCGCCAACTCTTGGGCTATTCTTTTACCAACGAAGCGTGGGATTGATCGTTACTTTATAACGTCCCCACGGCTGAAAGGGCGAACATGTTTGGCGCGACGGGGATGCGAACCCGCGACCCTCAGATTACGAGTCGCACGCCTTAACACGCTTGGCCATGCTGGGCCAACTGTTTTAGTTAACTTTGTGGTATGCTGAGTTGAAACCATATAATTGTCCCCAGTTGGCTAAAATTGAAATCATAAATTTCGAAAACTCATACAAGTCGAAGTGAGAATTATTTGTGAATGAGTATTTTTTTTTTCATAAACATCAGTTTCCATAAAGAAAGTAATCGAGAATACTTAGTGTCTTATCTCTAACAGAGTGACTTTGATAATATTGTCACAACTATTCTTCATTAGTAACAAATTCCTTTCATTAAAAACAAGAAAATTAGAAAATTATTGTTTAAATTATCTGAAAATTGAAGTATTATTCCGCTATCTCGAATATTCACTAAAATGAGGTTCAGCCACATGTTAAATAACACTGAATACCATGTTTTATATTTAGATCTAAACTTCGTCTATACATCACATTAGATTGCATAAACGGATTTAATAACCTTTATACTGAAAGCTATTTTGCAATGTAATGCTACAGGTTTATGTTACCAAGTTAACGAAGCTTGAAACAGATGTCAAAGTAACATATCATATATTTATATGTCAAGTTAACAATGGAAAATAGAAAAGCTTTAACTTCTCTTATATTGTGGTTACTTCTACTCTTAAGGGTAATGAGGTGATACTTAGGATGTTTATAACGTTATACATAATTCATCAATCTCACGATTGCAGTCTATTAAAGCATTACTCTGGTTCTAATATTGAAAACGAAGTTAACAAATCACTTTGTGTTACACACAACAACAACGAAATTATAAAAACCGGGCCCGGCATGGGCAGGTGGTTAAGGCACTCGACTCGTAATCTGAGGGACGCGGGTTCGATTCCCCGTCACACCAAACATGCTCATCTTTTCAGCCATGAGGGCGTTATAATGTGACGGTTAATTCCACTATTCATTGGTAAAAGAGTAACTAAAGAGTTGGCGGTGGGTGGTGATGACCAGCTACCTTCCCTCTAGTCTCACACTGCTGAATTACGGACGGCTAGCTTTGCGCGAAATTCGGAAACAATTCAATTAAGTTCAACCCTTTATGTGGGTTTGAGTGTAAAAATTCCGAAACAAACTCAAAACCACTGTTTTCACAAGCAACTCTGTACAAACTACATTATAAATATCGATATTTCTAGTTTAGCTAAGCTAATCTACTAACACCAACATATGCAGAAGGGGTGGACGATTAAAAAAAGTACAAAGTATTGCTGAAACACTTAATGCATAGAGACTCCTTTCTTTCATGGTTCTCCTATGAACACTTAATAACATTTCTCTATAGAAGAAAATATTGCTGAGAGCAAATATTATTCTGCAGTTATGTTAATGTACATGTTCCACCTTTTATTGAGAAATGTGAAAGATAAAAAGGACGAGTCCATATTACTGTGGAAAGATCGTGCTTGCAAAGAAATCCTTAAATATCTTTAAATATAAAACTGTGAACTACTTATCAATAACACATTAAAGTTTATACTTCTTTTAAATTTGTGAAATTACACTATTATAATTATTATAGGGCAACAATACAGTTTTGCAATTTATGTGCTACGTTTATTACTTACAATGACCAACTGTATTATTATCGTTCGTGAAGAGTCGTTAAATAACGTTTTTCACAGGTGCTGTGTATAATAATTTCCTATCTGTGTAAGATATGTACTGAGAGACAAACTAAAAATCAACCTGGCTATAAGAAAAGCTAATTAAATATACTTTTTCTACGTTCTTATTTACACAGAGTAAAATGCATCATTTCACCTGTTGGGTAATTTCGCTATTAACGAAACTTCTGTTCGCAATATAGATTACGTGTGCTCATTATGGATATGGATTTTGTAATGTTCATTATTTAAACACATAAAAGCATTAAACTTTCATCTATTATTATCATTACCCAATCACAATATAGCTCACCTGCAAGTTAAGATGTCTTCGTGTTTGTAAGCTTTTATTCTTTAGTTTATGTATTCGTAAAAGGTTTATTGTTTTGTTTCTGAATTTCGCGCAAATTTACACGAGGGCTATCTGCGCTTGCCATCCCTAATTTAGCAGCGTAAGACTAGAGAGAAGGTAGCTAGTCATCACCACCCACCCCCAACTGTTGGGCTACTCTTTTGCCAACGAATAGTGGGACTGACCATCACATTATAACGCTCCCACGACTGAAATGGCGAGCATGTTTGGTGTGACGGGGGTTCAAACCCGCGACATTCAAATTACAAGTCCAGCACCCTAACCACCTGGCCATGCCGTGCCAAAATTTGTATGATTCATTTTTATCTTATTATTTATAGCCATTGAGCATCAAATTTTATTTAGTATATAGTAAGATTTTTCTGTGTCAAGTTAAGCACAAAGTTATATAATGTGTTTTCCATGTTTTGCGCACCATGAGTATCGAAACCAGGTTCCTAGTTCGCAGATATTCTGCTGAGCCACTGAGGTAGGAGGTGGGAGGGATATAGAGTAACAGCTCTGAATGTTTAGGTTCTGAATCATGTTTTAGATGATGGATGTTGTTTTAGATGTTGTCATCTATAGTAATAGTAGAGGTGTCTAATATTATCTCAGTCAATGGATATTCAAGTCCAGTAACCTAACGGATAAAAAATATGAATATGAAAACTAGTGTCATAGTGATTGAATATCTATCTAAAATCTCAGTAAAAAATAATTTACTATTTGTTTCATCCAAATATTAGGTGTTAAACTTTCACACAATTTAATACATTCTCCAGATACTTTCGTATGTCACGCTACGCATTTTTTTTTACACCAAAGAGTGTGAGGGTTTTAATAATGAATGAAGGTTAGGAAAGTAACAAATTATTTGGCTCGGCATGGCCAAGCGTGCTAAGGCGTGCGACTTGTAATCTGAGGGTCGCGGGTTCGCATCCCCATCGCGTCAAACATGCTCGTCCTTTCAGCCGTGGGGGTGTTATAATGTGATGGTCAATCCCACTATTCGTTGGTAAAAGAGTAGCCCAAGAGTTGGCGGTGGGTTGTGATGACTAGCTGCCTTCCCTCTGGTCTTACACTGCTAAATTAGGGACGGCTAGCACAGATAGGCCTCGAGTAGCTTTGTGCAAAATTCAAAAACAAACAAACAAATTATTTTCACTCAGCATGGTGAATGAAACATTATATAAGTTATGTACACATAATATGAATATATAATGTAGTTTATTTCTCGTGGGGATACCTACATAAAATTACACTTAGTATTATTATGCGTATACATGTATCTGATTATTATTTTAATTGAAAACTCGAAAAAGTTATCAAGATAGAAACTGGCTACGCTAATAATTAAACATTAAGACTTAATGAAGCAAAATTAAAATTATCAGCGTGTAGAAAGAACTATGTATAAAATTGAATTAATTATATCAAAACTCTATTAAATATATAAACAAACAAGTGACAACTGCAGTCGATATGAAGTTGCAGTGGAACGGCGTGTATCAGAACTACATGTTATCATTGTTTGACGTTCAGAAGATGGCATGACGATACGAAAAACTAATCGCTTTTGAGAAAGGTATGTAATAGTCGTTTTCAATGAAAAATAGTCATACGCTTAGATAATAATGATGTGTTTAGATCACACCAAACAGGTTCGCTCTTTCAGCCGTGGGGGCGTTATAAAGTTACTATCAATCCCATTATTCGTTGATAAAAGAGTAGCACAAGAGTTGGCGGTAGGTGGTGATGACTAGCTGTCTTCCCTCTATTCGTACACTGCTAAATTAGGGACGGCTAGTACAGATAGTTCTCGTGTAGCTTTGCGCAAAATTCAAAATCAAACGAACTGATGCTCGAATAAGCTTATACAGAGTAGATAAACTAGCCTAGATGGAAAAAAAAAAGTATTTGTATTTTAATATCATCCAAACTTGGATGTGTAATAACTTACTCCATACAAATACGCAAAGGACGAAAAATTAGGTTTAACATTCCATTATGCAATTACATGGCATGAATTCATGCTTAGGCTAATACATCAGTAATCCTGCCGTTCGTATTTACTGTGGTACTACCGACAAATGATTTCACACGTATCTTGTTATACACTATCCTGGATGCCAATTATGAATCTTCTTTATTCTTAATGTTTATAATTAATGCTGCTAAACTTTACATGACAATGTTCAGTAGGGATGTTCAAGTCAACTGTGTTGAGATGTGATGTTGTTATGTAACGACAGCGTAGTTTGTGCTTTCTCAAAAGTTTAATCTACAAGAGTACATTAAATAGTACTTTAGTACCTTCGAAAGTTTAAATCTCCATCTTGAACGTTATTTGTTGTTAAATAAATGCACATAAAATGATAACGTCATTTTTTCTCTTCCCATCTGATAGAAACAATCTAGACAAACGTTGGAGACATGGAAACACCAGTTAAAGGAACTCATGACTGCAGTAACTTCTGTACAGATGTCAACTACTGCAGAGCTACTACCGCCAGGGTGTAGCAGAGAAAAAACTCACTCTTTCAGATGTAGCTTGGCTTTATCGCAGTAAAGGCTTTTACAATGTTGCTTTAATACTACAGTAGGTTTTGTTCAAGTTCAAAGTTTAAAAAAAGTATTATTTCATATAAATTGAGTCTTTCGAAGAACACTGATTGGAGGCCTAGTTTCAACAGCGTAAGTCTGCGCACTTACTTGCAATCGATTAGGTGTAATTGTATACCGTTCCTGTCAATCTATTTCAAATAGTTGCGTAATTGTAGATTATTAAAAATAAATGTTGTTCATTAATTATGATGTAGTTTTACTATTTATGTGTTGGAAAGAATACTTTTAAGTGTAGCAGCAACGTCTGTACATATTAATTGTTGCTTATGAAACATATTCATGGAATTATGAAAGCTATACAAAGCTGATATCGAAACCTGATTTTTAGTCTTGCGAGCCCACAGATTTCCCACATTTTAGTCTGTACCCTGGGATTTTTTCAATTAATGCGGAATTTTTTGCTTATTATTTTTATTTGAGTATGGGCTTGTTTTTTTTTAAGTTATAACAAACTAATATATATATATATATATATGTATAATAATATGAATAATTCTAATATTAATAATTACAATGTGAAACAATATGTTAAGCTATTAGCAGTGAGCTATCCGCTCCCATGATAAATGGTACCTACCTGCCTGTAGCAGCAATATAGTGTTACAAAGCAACAGGCATAAAATTTGTGGAAACAATCATGTTAACTGTAGATATTTACGCTACATCATCCTTTTTGTTTCATTATAAACGTTATCCATTTGGTTTTTAATACTCCAGCAGCTTTTGATGTTTAAACTGTAACTTTTAAAGTGCTATATTGCATACATATATCCTAGCCTAACTGATGAGTTCTTTAATAAAAAAAAAAAATTCCTCTTAGGCAGCGACACGTGGAAAACAGTTTCTATGAACATCAAGGAAGATTTATTAGAAAAGCAAACAATTTTTTCAGACACCTGCAGAGAGATGTGATTCAACATTCCACCTATCAAACAAAACCTTTTAAAACACATATAATGTGATATCTTATACATAATTATTATAAACAGCGTCTGTAACTTTATATTACTTAATTTAAACATTCAGTGTTTGGTTGGTCTTCTCCATACTCCATTAATCTCCACGAAGTAATATGGCATACTGTCCATAAAGTCATTGATGTAAACTACCGTAATTTCATCCAACCTTGTCACAAGAAGACACTGTAATATATCTATTTTGCTGAGTTAGGACTGTGGTTCGCAGTTTTTTGGCTCAGTTCTGCCCTACAGTTCTCAATGAAATTATAATCTGGAGATTTTTCTGGCCATGGCCATCTTGTAACGTCCTTCTGGTCGAGATAAGTTTGTACAATACACGTTCTGTTGACAATATTACTGTCATTCTGAAGCACACAACTGTTGTCAAACCTTGTCCTAGCACTTGGTGAAAATATAGTCTCAATGTGATGCCTGTAGGAAACGCCACTGACGTTTTCCTGGACGATATGAAGATAATTTTTCTACCATGATGAACATCTACCCAAACATGTACTGCACCATCTCCTGTGTGTTCCCTGTTAGAAAGATGGCATTTCCTCATCTATTCTCCAGACAAAAGACAAACACGAATCCTACCATCAGCTTTAATAAGCCGGAAGCTGGATTCGTCTTTAATAATGACGTGACGCTAGTGTCCTAATTGTCTTCTCCAAGTAACACAGTGACGGGGGTGAATTCTGGTAAATATTGGTTTTCCGATAACCATTATTGTAAAATGAACTTGATTAGTCAGTCTCCTATTCACTGTTCTCCTAGATAACTTGGAACGAATGTGCTCATGTCATTCTTGTCGTAAGGTGTTGCAAGACGTCTTTTGATTTTGACGTGTTAGCCTGATTAGAATATTGTCATCCCTGACAGTAGAGTTTTGGCGTCTACCAATAGACTTTCCTGGAATAACGTTTCCTGTAGTCTCATGACATTTTAGGATTATGGATGCAGTATTCTGGGGGTACCCTAATATTCTGGCCACGTCCGTTTGCTTTATATAATTTCTGGACAACTGAACAATGTGACGTCCTGTACCGTATGAAAACTACGAGAATGACTGTATGCCAAGTACAAAGGAAATAGTTGAACAGTTTTTTATACTAAACAAGTGTGTATGTGTGTTTTACTTCGACGAAAACATGTTTGATACAATTTATACAAACCATAACAGCACCTCTTTTTTCTGATCATACGCTATCTCCTTTGTTACTACTCGGGCATTTATTCAATAAATACTCCATGCATGTATACTATAACATCAGTATAAAACAGTATGCACACATTTTGACCAAGACTTTAATTGCACAGTTACGTTGAAAGCATACGGAATCAGCTAATTCAAGCAATCACCTTATCACTATCACACAGTTATAATATTTACTTCTAAATACTTACTAAGAGTTATAATATTTACTTCTAAATACTTACTAAGCACCCTTTAATACAACACAAGAAAGTTTCGTGAAGGTACAGGAAATGTATGGTGATAAATTATCTCAACTGACAAGGATTTCTCTAGAAATGGTCAGATTACTCTTCTTATATTTAAGAATACAAGAAACGAGATATATTACTCGTGTACTAAACGTTTTTTTTATGAATCACATAGATTAGAGACTATTTTTTGATCTTTTCATTCTCACATTTCCCAAGTTTTTAGCCCATAACTCGGACACATTAGAGTGTTGATGGAATGGTCCGGCTAGCATGCCGGACTATGGATTTGCAGATCCCGAGTTTTCGTCCCGTTACCAAAAACAAAAATCACGCTACAAAATTCAGTTCCTTGAATGTGCTACAAGGGTGGCATTTAAATCCTACTCTTTGTCCGACAAGATTATCTGAAGCTGGGTAATGTTTATTAGGTGCCGTCCGCTTAACCTGTCACTCAAACCTACGATTGACTCGAGCAGATAATCCTTGACACCCGAAAGTTTTTTAATACTCTCTCTATCTTGTCCTTCTCACCTGAATTTTCTTTTTGCCACGTCAGCACCCCTCCTCCTCTCACATCCGGAATAACACAATATAGTAACAACGCAGTCGATAACACTATATAACACAAATTTTGTTTCTGGATAGTATGTGTTATTTCTTAATTTCTTATGTTGTAAACGTACAGAAAATGGCTATTATTCCCTTCAAACTTTGCTTTTGTGGCCTGCATAATGAAATTTAGAAATTACTTTATTTTCTATGTAAAAATGGGTAAATTTACACATTTTCATTTACAAAAGGTCTGAATAAAACAACATATGAATCAAGATTTACATGTATTTATACTAAAATTATACAAAAAATGAACAAAAATGTTTAAAAGTGAGTGAGTAGTTTTTGGAGAGTCGCGACATTCACGTATTTCTGAATAAAACAACATATGAATCAAGATTTACATGTATTTATACTAAAGTTATACAAAAAATGAACAAAAATGTTTAAAAGTGAGTGAGTAGTTTTTGGAGACTTGCGACATTCACGTATCAGCCCCTAAACATAGTCTCCCATCATGTTTTCATTATACACTCCCAGGTCACAAAAGCAAAGTTTGAAGATAGAAATAGGTCTTTTCCATTTACTTTAGGCATAAGCAGTTGGGAAATAACCTTTTCTGCCCAGGAACAAGAAAAGTAAAATTTATTTTACAAAGTGTAATGAATTACGTCCTCTTTCTTTGTTTTTATAAAGCAAAGCCACGTTTGGATATCTGTCCACCGTAGAGAATCGAAACTCGTATTTTAACGTTTTAAATCCACAGATTTACTGCTGTCCCCTAGGAGGGCTTCTTTTCTATAAAAAAAAGGTTGCTGGCTATTCCGAAATGTGGTAAGTACATGTACACTCTTATGCACATGTTTTCACATATTTGCATGGGTATCTGTATTTGTTCTATACAGACAAGGGGAAATCCATCGTTCTTATTACTAAGTCAGCATTTTCTAGTTCTGAGTTACGTAAAAAGAACATTAAAATATTACAACACTATTAAACTGAAAACCGAGAAACACCTAATACATTTTGTTTCCTTTATGTGTCATACATTACCAGACTGGGAAAATTTTAAATATGGACAGCGTTAATATCCAAATCACGTGGAAATATTTTTCAAAGAAGATAAGTTTTTCATTTGTTTATAAAATGCACCTTGAAAGAAATATTAGTTATCTTTTTACACAACATGAATATGACAACACTCGTCGGAATTCTCTGGAATATTTATGTGTCGTGACATATAACACTTGCGAGAAAAGTGTTACACAATACAATGATTCAGAAAATAGAAACGAAAAAACAAAATACAAGGCCTTATGATGTCATCAACAAGTAATTTAAGTTTTCATAAGAACGAAGGAAAGGTGATTCAGGTTAAAAATTTATAACATAAAGCTCAGAGCGTGAATTTAAAAAAAATCCTGCTAATTTAGAAACGTTTTTTTATTACTTATACATATTGGGTCAAAAGTAACTTTACAGGAACAGAAATTCAAATTCAACTAATTTATTTCTTAATACGATTTCTTGTTTTAATTTCCATGTTCTAGTCAGTTTTTAAAAATGTACTGATGATTGCATTTTCTGACTGCTTAAATGGCTTATATACTGGTTATTATATTCTGGTAATAACACACTATTTTATATCACATATCTCACCAAATGAGTCATTGATTTAATAATTGTGTAAACTTATTTATGGCCTATCCTGTACTTCATAGATGATTTTAATGCATTTCAATCAAGAACATTAAAAACTAGTCTTCTTATCATTTCTTTGTTGCCATGGTACCAAAGATTAGTGTTTTAAACAACATCGTAATAATAGTAAACATATCGAGCACCAATCATAAAGTTTGGTAAGAATACTAAAGAAACCATGGTTAAAAGGCTTATACAGATGATACGATAAAATCTTTCGTCTAAAAATAACCCTTACATAGTGGTTAGGTTATATTAGTTAAAATGTTCAGAATGGTTTTGATTAATCTATTACGCCTTTTCATCTATTAAAAAAAAAGGGAATGTCGTGTATATTTGAGTATATACAGTTAGAGCTTATGATAAACTTGCATGTTCAATTATTTGTAAAAAAACAGAACTATACTTAATCAGTGGTATTTTCAAATCGATAGATCTACATTTTTAAACTTGTTTTAAGAGAAAAACTTGGTGTTTCAAACACACCCTGTTTATAAAATGACACATAACTAGAATAATTCAGACAAAATCCAAAAGTAATTTACGTTGTGTTGTGACCATTTTTGAGAAGTTGAATTTCAAATAATTAGTTGTTTGAAGTTAAGCAGAAAGCTTATATGTTGTCTACTCATCACAGGTATCAAAACCTGGTTTATAACGTTGCAAGTTCATAAGTGATGCTGAGGCGTATGTAAGATAATAGCAATGTATTTCAGCTGGAGAATGAAACAGAACTTTTAGAATGTGTTTATGAGGTAAAGATTAAAATGTAAACGGTCAAATTCTGAAATTATGTCATATTTAAAAAAACACTGTGAAACAAAATGTGGTTTGTGTATGGGTTACTGAAAATACATATCTAATAAATCAGATTAAAGTTGTTATCAACTGTAAATATTTTACACTACGGCACGAAATTACACCATTCAATGTGTTTTGTTTTAATAGTGGGACTTAATATTTTTGCTTGATAAGACGTGTGTTTGTTTGTAAATCACAACTCTACACAATATGTTATCAGTGTGGTGCCCACCATCACCACGCTGTGGGTACAGGTAACTAAAACATTTCGAACGCAAAGCAAATACTCAAGATAGGTAAAGGTTTTATAACCTCTAAGCGAAATTTATCTTGCAAATAATTAAAGAGAAAGATCTAACAGATTGGAATAGGCAAAAAAGATAGCTGTAAGAGAATGTTTGTAGAAATAATATTAAAATAAAGTTAATCTAATTATTTTAATAAATTATTTTTGTACGTCATCTCATTGGCAATTTGCCGACTTCTTTGTTTCTTGCATTTGTCTGGAAGGGTTGCTCAATCGTGGTTTAGAGTTATCATGTCAGTATGAAATACCAGCCTACTATATGTCTCTAAAAGCACTACGTTCTTTCACCTGCAAGCGTATTATAAAAGTGGCAGTCAGTCGCACCACTTGGCTTAGAATAACCACGTATGTAGCGGTAATGTTCGTTACCTCCTTTGTGTTCAGTAGTTTTGAATTAGGAACATTTATGCCTAAATTTTTGTTCTCTGGCCCGGACGTTTAGCTCAGGCATCGTATAATGTGCCATTCAGGTTAAAAATGCAGAGTGCTTTTATCTCTCTCCCTCCCCAACATTGTGTACATATAAGGAGTTGTAAGTATTTTTTATTTCTAAACTCCGTGGAGATTACCAAATGTAAAAACAAATAATAATAATGTTACATTGTACAATACATAAAACTTCGCTAGTTAAGATGTTCTGATTATTTCCAGCTTTATCACAAGCTTCTTTATTTTATAATTAAAGATATGAACTGTTTTAATCTCTTTTATGCGACACTTTAAGTGCATCTTCAAAAACATTAACTTACTTAGTTGAAAAGAGTATCTGAAAAGTTGAAACACGTCTTCGTCAGTTCAATGTTCGTTGCGCCGTCTTCCTTATTTTTAGAATCTATTTATGAAGGTATAGATCCAGCAACTGTATTGATTACTTGTAGTTCAAAGTTATAGCTTCAATTACTTACAAAATGCTAAAAAAAAGGTTATTGATCAGCGTTAAATCTCAGCACCATCTTTTGGCTGCCTAGAAAACTATGCTCATTTTATATATTTTTTTCTCACAATATATTTACACAGAGCATTCCGAATAAGAAAATTCAGCTAGATTCGATAAAGTTGCTATTTCAGAAATATTAGTCGTAATGTCTCTCCTATGTGTGTGTACCATTACACCTAAACAAACGGAAAGTATGACACTTATATATAAATTTAACGTCGATTTTTCATACTAAAACAAGTATAAATTATGTTCTTTTTGTCTTTATGGCACAATCAAACTTTTAGAAACTTCTTGCAGATAATTGTGTGTTCACTAATTTCTGTTTCGGTTCCTCATTCTAATTTTGTATAGACAAGTAGCCCAGCACGGCCAGGTTGGTTAAGGCGTTTGCCTCGTAATTCGAGGGTCGCGGGTTTGAATCCCCGTCATACCAAACACGATCGCCCTTTCAGCCGTTGGGGTGTTATAATGTTACGATCAATCCTACTATTCGTTGGTCAAAGAGTAGCTCAAGAGTTGGCGGTTGGCGGTGATGAATAGATGCCTTTCTGCTAGTCTTACACTGCTAAATTAGGAACGACTAACGCAGATAGCCCTCGTGTACCTTTGCGCGAAATTTAAAAACAAACATAGACAAGTAAACGTTAAACATATGGTAAAATATTTTATGGAATGCATGTTAAAAGTATTTCCAAAACATAAAGAATGTTCAAAGTACAATCGCCTGTCTTGGTTTATATATTTTTTTCATATGGGAAGTATGGAAGCAATAACTATGGAGTTTTCCATGCAAATTATAAAAAATAGTAATCCGGGTGAGTAAATACATGTATATTAAAATTGAGTGCTTAGCACGAGAAATAGCAACCTCTCACAGATCCTTCTAGTCTCCAGCTAGTGACATAAACACCTTAGAATGATTCTGCTGAGATTGCAAAAAATGAATTCCAACTGCCAGATCAACTGCAGTCTGACTATCTGGCGTTGTTTTAAAAAGTCCTGATGTCAGTGTAGAGCGTATTATTACAGTGCAAGAAAAGTTCGTAACTACCACAAGTTAGGGCTGGGCTCTTTCGGAAATGTTATTGCGCTCTCCCCCAAGCAATTGCTGTATTTAACCTAATTTGAGACTTTGTTCTTTAACATGTTTCAATTGTCCCTCCCCTGTTCTCACTTAAGAAACGTTGGAGCTGAAACTGTTACAAGTTAATCAACGACAATGTACTAGAAGAAGATAACGACAACGGCAGGGAATTGGAAAGAACGAATAAGAATATTAAAAGAACCATATTGACATGATGAGAGCTTGAAAGTAAAATTCCGCATTTGTTACTACATTCCTATCAGCCTAAACATTTGCTTTAGTGTTTAATTTTAACGACGCTGGATCTAAATACATACTAAAACACTCTACTGATTGGGAATAAAAACCAACCTGATTTGGGAACAAGGAGATAATGAATAGTACAATGCAACTCAAAATTGGGCGAAGTTAAAAAACAGAGAAAAATACAAACAAATTCTGATAACTTAAATTACATGTAGAATACTTCAGATTTTTCTTAGATCGATAAGAAGTAACTGAATTTAATAGAACGGTAGCTATTCTTCGAACTGCGGATAGAAATATTGAAACGGGGACATATGATTTTCACATTAATCAAGTAGCCAGAAGTATTACTATAGCCGTATATGGATTAAATAAATTAACACGGTATAAAAATGTAAGAAGAAAAACAGAACAAATATAAGGGTTTAGATAAATCCTTGATGTAATGCACTTCGAGGAAAATTCGTTCAAAGTAGTGAATTCATTAATTCGTTCCGGAAAGATAGATAGTTCACTTTGACTGAACCTTTTAATGAATAACACGAGTTCCTAACTAATTGTTTGGCTTACTGTCCATATACCTGATATCAATAACAAATTTTAATTAATATATGAAGATATCACAACAATAAAGCATATTTATTACGCAGCTGATGAAAAAAACGCCATGAACATTGCAAAAACAGAGCAGATATACCATGATTACCTGCCAAATACGCATAAGGAAAATGTGTTAACAAGATAAGACTTAAACATAAACATCTTATTATATCCCATAAGTGGGGTAAGTTTAGACAAGAGGTTAAAAACCCTATGAACGTTTACTAAATACGATGAGCTGTAGAACAAGTAATAAAACTAAATCTAACTCAGAAGCTCCTTCCATTAGATATGTGGGATGTGAGGTATATAAAGATATTTATTGATATTAATGAGCATCCGGAGCTAACGATACATGAAGGAAATTAATTTATATAATCGGATACGCACTTCACGAGCCCTGCATGCGTGTGTATCGAAAAATCGCTAGAAGCAGGTATATGCTTTGATCACTTTTGTGATCTAAAACACGCCAGAGAGAATTGTTAATGGCATTGTTTGCAGACAAGTAATGTGACCATTGAAGAGGACTGGCAGATCAGCAAGCAAGAAAAAAATAAATATTAAAGATAGCATTGCACTGACATTCATACATAGAAATGATTTTTTACACCGATGTCATATTAACGGTGTCAGTAGAAATAATACTGCAAACTTTTTCATTTTGTATGGAAAGGGTCCTGTTTACAAGAAAGCATTTGGATATGCAAATAAGGCATGTATGAAAAGTCGTTTTAGCACGTTTGATGACTCTAAATATAAGATTATTAACTCAGATAATCATTCTATTTGAACATTTTGCTTTTTACAGTACTAATCCTGAAAACACAGTAATTTACTCCTGAAAAAAAGTAAACGAATGCCGGAACTTCTTGACTATTTATCATGCTATTAAATCCACATTAAGTGTTCGAATTAGTTCATATAACTTCCTGATATATTAAAATGTCTAAGCAATATGTGTTGAGGATGGGTTGAAATGTAACCCTAAGCGTATCCTAAGATTAAATGCAATTTTTGCCTTATAGAGCATGCACAAAAATAAAACAAAACCATATACATGAAAATACTTCATATTATATAGCATGCATTAATATTTTATATCAAATTCAGAATATTATATCTTTTTGCCTCATTATTTTCAATAGTTCAGTAGATCTAGTAGCTACGTATTTAAATCTCACTTCAACTTGGGAATGATCCTGGTAATAATAACTTAGTTTCATTTCCTGGATTTTAAAGATGTAGGTTCTCAGGCAAAATCTTGTTGAGTTTGATAAATAGCTGGAAAACGAAAGGATACAAATAAATAAATCTCCTCAGATTAGAAGCGCTATTTTTGAAATAAAAAAGAGTCGAACTCTTTACTCGAAGATTTCATGTAAAACTTAAATCAATATAAAAACATAGACGAGAAGTTTTCTAACTACATTATATAAAAGGTCAGAGAAAATTTAAGCACTGAGCGATTTTTAAGATTTAATTGACTTCTTTAACAAAATTCGTGACGTTTTTAGGTGGACCAACAAAGAAATTGGTAAAAAAGATATTGTGACAGTAACTTAATTATCCTGTGCATGTTCTTAGTGCTCCTCTATACCATTAGTTAGATTATTTTTGCATTTAGTATAAACTGTTTGGATAAACATTATTAAATAAACACAAGTAAACCCTAATAAGTAATTCCGCTCCAGTTAGGGAAACTTTTCCAATCTATGTTTTTCCCATTTCTCCGCCGATTTCTTGTGCTGAGTAATAGAATAAAAAGCAGTGGCGATCTGTCTATAGTGTAGTATATCTCTTAAGTAACAAGTAAATTTGCCATTGAAAGACATTTGGATGTTTCATTCATGTATAGAGTCATCGGGTAAATGAGAACAAGCCAGTTGCAGACTCTTGCGGTTTGGTTACAACTGCTTCAAAATGTCTTTAGTACAACGTGAAGTCCCTTCCATTGAATGATGTGATTGCTGGTAAGCCAGACCACTAGACACAACACAAGCATATAACCGTTATCTGTTGATTATGGCTCACCGCATTAACGGGTATCCGCTGCTCCGAAAGTGAATCCTATATCTGCAGCCATAACTAGACGTCAGGTTATTTGTAGACGATGAAAAACATGTTTTTCAAGACCGGCCTTCATGCCATACAGCTAATAAGGTTCATTACATTCACAGCAGGGTAAAAACATTTCACCTCCAATGGTATCAAAAACGCATGCGGTTGGACAACGACAAATTTCACGATTTTTTTTTTTTATTTTACAGAATGGGTCGAAATTAAAACTGTAACCAGAAAAGAATGCGTATAATCATTCGCCGAGACTCTAAACACAAAAAAACATTTTCTTATAAAAAGGAGACGCATATACAAGGCAGTGGTGAAAGTACAGCATGAGAAAACATCAGTGTTTCTGGGCATACTGACCTCTACATCTACAGTGAGCACAGCTTGAAACCATTCGTACAGCTAAATACTGGTTCAGGTAATTCAGTGATAACATGTTCTCTCGCTGAGCTAAACTTCTTGGAGAAGAAAAGGTTAACTGAATAAAATGCTCTGTTCATCGAACTTCATTTCCATTGATTTATCCAGCGTGCTCGTAGAGAAGAGGCGTTGTATTCCACCAAGTGATGGCATGCTCCACAGATCCATTCAAAATAACTTTCACAGAAATAGGAGATAATCGATGGTTGTTTAGAATTTCGTGCAAAGCTACACGAGGGCTATCTACGCTAGCCGTCCCTAACTTAGCAGTGTTAGACTAGCGGAAAGGCAAATAGTCATCACCACCTACCGCCAACTCTGGGCTACTCTTATACCACCGTCATATTACAACGCCCCACGGCTGAAAAGAAGATCATGTTTGGTGTAACGGGGACTCAAACCTGCGACCCTAAGATTACGATGCGAGTGCCATACGGGCTTAACATTGATGTCAAGATGCACTGTTTATATCGGTGACCATTTGAAGTGAGATTTGATGAATTAAAAAGTTACAGAACCACATATAACGAATGTTACTGTATTTCAGTTCATATGACAGAAATCAACAAAGTAACAAAATTATTTTAATACAGTGGTTTTTGCTTTGACAAATCTAAAATCTTGTAAATTATAATTATTATTAACTTATTTTTGTACTGAAGCAAAAATATATAATTTGTTGCCATAAATTGAATTACATATTAAATTTAATTAATTTCTATGCACATTTCATGATTTGACAGTTGTTTTATCAATCAGTGCAGTTAGACATATTTTAAACTTTTAATAATTGTATTGTTATAATATTTTAGATATTTTCCAACTTATTAATATTAAACATTTCTCAGTTTTATTTGTTCTATTTATATATAACGAATTACTGTTGTTTTTAAACACTTGTACTATAAGTGTCAGTGAAAATATAACATTTCTAGTTCAAAAATTAAATTTCTGCATAGATTCTGTTCATACCATCAGTGTTTTTCTCTCATATATACCACTTAGAGATTTAAGTTAAATGTGTGATTTTTTAAACCCCGATTGTCTTTAACGGATGTTTTTATCAATTAGTAAGTTAATTTTTTTCACGTAATCATTAAACCTTTCTAAAGTAACTTTCGTATCCTTATTTCTAGACGTTTAATGTGAGATTTGGTTTTATCAGTAGAGTACTTTGAGTTGAAATATGGGATGAATTAATTGACATACATGTTTATCTGTGGCACTCAGCTTCTGTGTTGCTGAAGCACATATTACTTTTACTAAAAAGAAAACAAAAAAGGTTTGTAATTTTAATTCTGAAATATTTTATATTTGCGACTCGAAACAAATACTTCGTAATGTGGAGCTGCATTTCATATACTCAAATTCAATGCTTAAACTTGTCATGCTTTAAATATATCGTGTATCAAGCGATCACAGTATTTTTTATCTACGTTAAACCACTAATTAAAGGAATTGTGAAACAGTAGATAATCATCATTTATCTAACAGAAAAAAGTCATGTCTAATTCAGTCGGCAAAGAAAAGTCTCATATTTAACGATCTTGGAAGCTTGTGTTTAATCTTAACTCGAAAATTAAAACAAAAAAAAACTGAGAAATAAAGGGAAGATTACTGTAAAAGGACATCAACATAAAGTCGAAAGTTAACCCTAACACTTTATTAAAATAAATGGTCGAAGCATATACATTAAAGAAAATGTAATTTCACTAATGAATTACCAGTAATTTGGCCACGATTACCATATTTAAAAATACATTACGCACATGCATTTCCAAATTCGCACACCATTTTATAAGTAAAATGCAATTATATTTCTGAGATTTGTGTGACTATTTCATTTCTTTACATTAAAAGTTTTACTTTCATGACATCACAAAAATACGTTACAATAATGAACCGTAAACGCAATGCCTCAAAATATCCCAAGTGGTGTAATAGTCCAATTTCATCAAAAGAGTACTGAGTGCCATATATATTTTTAAAATATCGATCCAGCTTGCTGAAAGCCAGTTTCTTTAAATATTAGTAGTTTTTTCTGGTTCCATTCACTGGATAATTTTGAAAACATTGTTCATGTGTTGCTATTTTCGAATTTTTCATGCAAAGTTATACAAAGGACTATCTGTACATAGATGCTCCTATTTCTGAGCTGATAGTTCAAATTATGGTTGTATTTGATTAATTCTGAGCTTATATATGTATAATAAATTCACAGCCTCAAAGTACTTTTGTGGAAATTGGAGGTAGATCATAAATTCTTGGATTAACAGTTCGTGCGCACTTGCACTAGAATACCTCCAACTAACTCGCTTAATCTTATATGACTCATTTGATATGATCATTTAAGTGATATAGTAAATAATGTTATCAATGATGCAGTCTTTGTTATGCATATATGGACCAATGATGTGGAGAAAGGCAGGTCAAAAGAGCTAACTGATAAGTGTTAGGTATTGGTAAAAGCATTAAAAAAAAAAAAATAAATTATTGTGTTAGGAATACCGCTGAGAGTTAATCGTGGGAATGAGATTATAGGTAGATAGCAAGAGGTTAAGGCTTAGGTTAATATGTAAGGAGGTGCAGACTGGGAGTACTTTGATATACATAAACAAGATTTTTGTAATGGTAATTTTTTATTCAAATAAGGTAAGGGCTGGCTTGTTTGCAAGCGCTATTAGCTCGGCTGTAAGTGTAGCTTTAAACAAAGACAAAACTGTGGTGAAGACCAGTATAAACTAAATGCTGAAAAGCAAAATGTAGAGAGAAGCGTAATGTAATGTAAAAGTGCAGAAGTAGTTTTATGGGTAAGCTGAGTTGTAACTACAGAAATAATTGAAGTATGAGAAATAAAAGAACAGTTGAAACGAAGGATTTTGTGTGACGAAACTAACTGAAATCTGGTTAAATGTCTACAATTTTGATGACAAAAATTCCTTTGAAATACATGGTTATTTAACAGGGATAAAGTACTAAAATTAGGAAGATAATTAGCTTTATTTGTAAAATGTCAGTAACACCCTGATTTAATTTGTGAATATGAGAATTAATAATAAGAAAAATCAGTCTTATTTAGTTTTCTCTATGTAGACTTAGGAGGAAACTTGTTAGTTGGAATTTATTCCACATTACCAGATGAAAGTGATGACATTAGTGAGAAACTCTACACAGAAATTAATATTTCTGCTGTTTATGAGGTTGTGGTTATGAGAGATTTTAATTTCATGCATACAAATAGGGAAGTGCTAAAGTCAGTTCATCAGGGAGACAAGTTTATAGAAAGCGTTTAGGATGTTTTTATTCACTAAGTGATCAGGGAATCTACAAGAAACAATATTATTTTAGATTCATTGTCAATTTAAAATATATAACTTGGTTGTGAGCATGTAAATTGGGGAACATCTTGTGCAAGTGATCTTCCCTCAATTAGATTTGACGTTTCACTGCATATGGAGTTAGGAATAAGGAGATTTTGGTTCCACATTTCAAAAAGCAAATTTTGAAGAGATGCAACAAGAATCATCTTTTGCATGAATATGAGATATTCTTCTTATATAAAAACATAGTCACAAGTAAAAGACCATGTTGATTTACAAAAAAATATAAAGCATAAAATTAAAGAAAAGCACTATAAACCTAAGAAAAACAAACAGTAATGTTTTCTTTAAATACGTTAATAGTGAGCAAAATATCAGGACGTGACCTGTGAAGGATGAAATAGAAAAGCTAATTTATAATTATTATGAGATGACTGGATTATTATATTTTACTTTTTTATTCAATCTTTACTAAAGGAAAGTTAAATAATATTCTTCATGCCTAACAATTATTAGAAAACCTTGGAAGTTTAAAAATATTCTCAAGGGTTTAGAAGGAAGTTAATGATTGAATATGTGAGCCATTTCCTACTATTTTTTAAGTCATTGAACAGTAGACAGATGCCGAAAAAATAGAAGTTGACTGATGTTATTTCTCTTTCCAGAAGAGGTGATTACAATATATAGGCCAAACACCTTTACATCTTTTGTAGGGAAAAGGTTTTAAAACTTTGATCAAATACTATTTGTAACGTTTTTTAATAAAGCTTAAAATTATGTGAAGTAATCAACATTATTTCAGTGAGTGAAACTCTTATCTTACTAATCTTTTGACAATCTTCAAAGATATTACTGCTTATATGAATGAGGGTAACGGTGAGAATTTGGTGCATCTGTATTTCCAAAAAGTATCTGGTAAGGTGCCACATAAAAGATATATGGAATAGTTTGGCTAACTGGATGGAAAAATGGCTGAAAGAAAGCAAGCAGAGGATGGTTATAAATACAGATCAGTCAAGCTGGATTAACATCACAAGTGGGGTATTGCAAGGCTCATTGTTATTACCTTTGTTTTTTTCTGATTTACTTCAATGGCGTATATCAAGAAATGATCACTACATTACCTCAGTTTGCTGTTGATATTAAAATTTTGGGCATTGCTAGTCATGAGGAAGTGGATGCTACTTTACAAAAGGATTTTAATGTTACTTTTATAAATGGGGCAAAAAAACAGCAGATGGCTTTTAGTTATAATAAACGAAAGTTAATGCATGAGGATTATTATAATTTGAATCATAAGTATAATATAAATAAGGAACCTTAACAGCGTTGTGGGAGATAGATCATACTAAATACAAGTCCATACAGATTAAAATTTCATTATATGTGTCAATAGTTGGAGTACTGCGTTCAGTTGTTGGTTTCTTACCTTAGGACGAACATTGAATCGTTAGAAAGGGTTTAGACAAGGGTGACAAGGATTGTGCCTGGGACTGAAAACTTGTCATGTGAGGACCGATTAAGATCTCTGAAGCTGTTTGATCTTCAAAAACGTAGGGTTAGAAAGGGATATGAATGAAGGGTTTAAGATTATCAAGGAAATTGATGGTGCTGATACATTATATCTTTTAATATTTAATAGTGAGAACGGTATAACTATGGAACATAATCATAAACTTTGGAGGGGAGGATTCATCCTGAGCTAAGGCAATTTTATTTTTCTTATAGGATGACAGGCCTTTGGAAAGGATTGCATTTAGATGTGGCGGATTCGGCTAATTTATGGTAAGTTTAAAGGATGGTTTAATAAACATTTAAATGATAAGGGCTGACTTTTAGTGGATGGGGCAGTTTATATGGAACAGTATATATATATATATATATTTTTGCTTTCCTTAAAGTTTATATTAGATTACGATACTACGCCTTACACTGACATTGTTAGATTTAAACAACAAAAAAACCAACGTTTGAGTTGTTACCTTCTATTTTAAACAACGGGCAATGAAGCCTCATCACTCTTATTTCAAAGTTTAGATTTGTTTTTGTTGTTTTTTGTAATTTCACACAAAGGACTATTTACACTGGCCATTCCTAACTCAGCAGTGTAAAACTAGAGGGAAGGCAGATAGTCATCACCACCCACCGCCAACTTGTGGGCTATTCTTTTACCAACGAATAGTGGGATTGACCGTAAGTTATAACGCCCTCACGGCTGAAAGGGCGGTCATATTTGGTGTGACGAGGATTCGAGCATGAGACTCTCATATTACGAGTCGAGCGCCCTAACCACCTGGCCATGTGCGGCCCTCAATGTTTAGTAGTTGATGTAAAAAGTTGATGTATTATTCATTATTTTATGTATGTTTGTAGCTATCACTACATCTTAATACAGACATTTAAGTTATTTTATTCTTTACAATGCAGCTTTTGTTGGTCGTACGCATGTATTCATACTTTGAATAAAACCGGATCTGATTCTTGGTCTATGCGCGTGTTCTGAATAAAATAGGCTTACCTATAAACTATTTATAACACATCACTGAGATGAAGATTTATAAACAGTATAAAGAGACCAGAAGCTCTGTTTTTCTTTACCTCACTTTGAAGCAGAACTCACAGTATGAAGGTTATTTCACTGGCTGACATTTCAGAACCGAGAGTAAACAACGTGTGCTCTCGCTGAAGTTGAACGTTTGACATTTCAGTCAACGCTTGTCCCTTGTTTTCTCCACGTGACTCTTGAAAGTACTGTTTATTTTGTAAACGGTAAATACCTCAGTATCGTCGTGGCTTTTGTAATTCGGTTTTGAAACAAAAGTCATCAACTGTCCAAGTCGACAGAGCCAATAACAATGTTTGTAGAAGGTATTGATATATAATAATAGTAATTCTATACTGCAGTGTCGTCATCAGGTTTTTCTTGAACCATTATATGCGAGGTGCCATATGCATGTGAGAATAATTACGATTAATTGTAAAATGGTTCTGTTATACACATCAAATGGTCCGCTAGATGCAAATATTTTGGTAATCGATGTCTATCTAGTATAAATATTCGATTTTAACTAATCATTTTCATTTATTTGTCTCGGTGCTAATGTGATATTAATTTGTACTAAAATGTGCTTTTAAAATCATGACTTAAAAATAATGTTTAGTGGATAGATTTATTTTATTTACCTGAACGACATCTTGTGTCCTATGAAGGCTTGCGACACGATCTAAAAGGACACATTGTTATTTTGATAGAAACGCAGCTCAAAAAGAGTACTGATCCAGTTGACAGTAGTTGAATTGGTCAGTTGTACGATTTTCAATATCTCTAACATACCATTTAATATTAGTATGTTCTGAGAGTCAATCTGAGAGCTCGCATATTGTATTTATTCGAACATTTAGTACAGATTATAATCGTTATTATTGTGTAAGAGATCTGGGTTTTATTGTAAGCTTATATCAATAATTTAATAACTGCTGATGACAATAATACAGTCTCAGAAATATAATAATCTGAAAGCAACCTAGCTTTGAGGTTGAAGTACAAAAATTATTAATTACCTGAGTCTAAAGAATACTTGTATATGTATCTTAGCGAATAAATTACGTTATTTATAACTCCAAAGAATTATAAACCCTAAACATCAGTACCATTACTTATGTAGTTAAACGGTTTGTTTTGGTTGGATGTTTTTAATTTCGCGCAAAACTACACGAGGGCTATCTGAGCTAGCCATCCCTGAGTTACCAGTATTATGACTAGAGGGAAGACAGCTAGTCATCACCACCCACTGCCAACTCTGGCGCTACTCTTTTACCAACGAATAGTGGGACTGAACGTAATATTATAACGTTATATTGTTGAAAGGGCGAGCATGTTTGGTGTGACTGGAATTCAAACCTGCAACTGTCAGATTACGAGTTGAACGCCTTAACCACCTGATCATGCTGGGCCATATAAACAGGATACGGGTTATGTTCTGAATAAATGATGTTGTTTATAATACTGAATTATTAATCCAGGATAGATTTTGCATCTAAAAATAGCAACAGCCTACTGCTTCTATCTCTAAGAAGGAGTTACAGGCGAGTTTGACCTTCTTCCAGCATGTTATTGATTTTCCTGGAATAAACAAATCATGTAATTCTTTTAAATTTTATTTATTTATTTATTTTTTACACAATAAACATGACTTTTTACTATGTGCCTTTCTCAAAATGAATGTGTTAATTTGATCCTTTTGGCTCAGCATGGCCTGATGGTTAGAGCGTTCGACTGCTAATCTGATGGTCGCGAGTTCGAGTTCCTGTCGCACCAAACATGACCGCCCATTCAGCCGTGGGGGCGTTATGATGTTACGTTCCATCCAACTATTCGTTGGTGGAAGTGTAGCCCAAGATTTGACTGTGGGTGATGATGACTGTCTGCCTTGTCCCTAGTCTTACACTGTTATATTAAGGACGGATAATCCTCGTGTAGCTTTTCGCGAAATTCAAAAAACAAACAAACGCATATTTGGTCTTTCTTATTCTTCTTACAGCTCATTTCTCTGTTTTTGATTAAACAAGCAGAAGTTCTCCTTTATTTATTATGTCTGTGGAGTTAGGGTGCTGGAAATAGGGTTTTGATACCCGTAGTGAGCAGAAAACAAATATCCCTTCATGTAATTTTGTGCTTAAATACAAACAGTATTATTCTTTCAATACTTTATCGATTTTCTTTGAAGAAAGACGTAAATTTGAACTTATTTCTGTCTTTGAAGAAATCTTTTAGCTTGAACTATTCTCAAAAATGTGGTCTTTAGTGTTATTGGTGGAAACTTACTTTTGTAAATGTTGCAGACCAAAGCATAAAATTGCGGAGTGATAAAAGTACGAATTTAAAACAATTGCACATTACAATATGAAAATATTTCATTCACCTGTATTACCCTATACAAATATTTTACAAATAAGTATTATTAAACATATCTGGTTATACATTTTACTGAAGTAATCATAATATTCTGCTTCCAAGTTTTCTCCCCCCTGGTTCTCTTTAAGACGATTTTACCTTGCCATCTTTTCAGGCTTTGTCATAAACGACAGCGAGGCTCAGTCCATATCGTTATTGAAATTCTATAACACAAAATAACTTATCTTAAAGCTATTTCTTGTTTTATTTGTAAGGTTAGGTACAGAACGATGTAATCTTCGAACATTCTTGTTCAACCTAAGCTGATGCACGAATACATGACATTTTATCTAGAAACTTTAAAGCAGCATATATGGTGGAAATTCCATGATCTGAGTACTTTCACTAAATATAATTGGTATCTCAAAATTATAATCCAGAGTATATTAGCTTTCTGCATAAAAATATGCATGCCAGAATCCCACTTCTTTTCACTCTTAATATCATTCATACGTGACTCATTGTAACTAAGATTTTAAGAACATTTTGCTCTCTTTAGCTTTATATTTCGAAATAAAATTGAACTGAGTTTATGTGAAACACATATTTGATAATTCCTGAAATTCTTGCTAGGCTGTGTAGTTCAGTTTCTCCCAAATTCACACGTGTTTTGTATCATTCGTACGATAGGTACTTATTATTATATCTGTTACAGCTTTAAAAAAAATGTAGAAAATTGAATTATTCGTCAATCCATTTTGCCGTAAGAGTGATATTTTTATCACCAATGGAATTTACATGTTCTATTCCATGTCGAAATAAAAATAGTCCAAACTATTCAACTAATAAGTAACCGTAATCGGCATTAATCAAATGATTATACTCCTAAATGTGTATTAAGTAACAGGATAAATAGTTTATTAACATTTTTTTATGTTTTATAAGTTTCAAGAAACCAGGTGAAACCATCACTCATTGATGTGTGAAGTGGTCTAGAAGTTCAAATCAAGATAAGAATGGTGGGATTCATCGTAACGTTATAACGCCCCCACAGCTGAAGGACGAGCATGTTTGGTGCGATGGAAATTCGAGCGCCTTAACCACCTAGCCATGTTAAGCCCAACAATGATAAGAAGAGTCACTTAGGCAAAATGTAAAGACAGCAAAATTAATCAGCTATAATTTAAATAAAAGTAATACTGTTTGATTGTTCAGAATTTTCAGACAAAGGTACCTAAAATGCAAAGAGACGTTCTTAATTTTGAATTACCTAACCAACTCTTACCTAACCGTCACTCAAGTCTGTTTGTAGTTAAACACACAGCTACACAATGGGCTCTCTGTGTTCTGTCCTACACGAGTATTGAAACCTTGTTTCTACCAGTCTAAGTCCGCAGACATATCGCTGTGCCACTGGGGGGAGGGGCATGAAACGAATTAAAATATATTTCACAAACCCATTTATTTAGTGTATTAATGTCCCTGGCTTTGAACCTATGTTATAATGCTATGGTATTCCATTATAAATAAAGAGAAAATATGCTTAATTAACATTTATGAAAAGCTAAAATAAAATAAAAAATACTAAAGAGCTATCAGGTTTAATTTTGAAAATGCACCCCATAGTAACAAAGAGAATAAAATTTCTGATTGAAATTACCATCGTTGGAGGACCTAACTTGAATTTTAAAATGAAATCATATTCAGATTAATGAATGTCACAAGAATTATTCACAATGAGCAATGTTTGTACGCAAACACAAAACCTATTCACAAGATATGGCCGTATTTAGGTAAAAATAACGCTGAAACATACAGCAACTGTTTAACCAAATATATGTCACTGTTATATTGCTCTACCCCCCAAACAAACACATACATACACTAATAGCTCAGCGGTAAATATAAGAGGTTATATCTAAATTGCGGGTTTAATATCCACGAAGTATACAGCCCACTGCGTAGATTTTTATGTAGTAGTAGTTAAACTGTTAAGGTAAGTCTCATCACTCATAAGTTTGTTAATAGTTTTAACAGCTTTTTTGTTTGTTTTTTTGGAATTTCGCACAAAGCTACTCGAGGGCTATCTGTGCTAGCCGTCCCTAATTTAGCAGTGTAAGACTAGAGGGAAGGCAGCTAGTCATCACCACCCACCGCCAACTCTTGGGCTACTCTTTTACCAACGAATAGTGGGACTGACCGTAAAATTATACGCCCCCACGGCTGGGAGGGCGAGCATGTTTAGCGCGACGCGGGCACGAACCCGCGCCCCTCGGATTACGAGACGCACGCCTTACGCGATTGGCCATGCCAGGCGGTTTTAACAAAACAATTAGTATATGATTAGTGTTGACTAGGGTAATTAGTCATGGTTTACGTGGTTGTTACTAATTGATTTCTAATAACTCTAGATATCGTAGGTTTGGTTCGTTTTGAATTTTACGCAAAGCAACACGAGGGCTATCTGTGTTAGCCGTCCCTAATTTTTCAGTGTAAGACTACAGGGAAGGTAGCTAGTCATCGCCAACTCTTGGGCTACTCTTTTACCAACGAATAGTTGAATTGACCGTCACATTATAATGCCCTCACGGCTGAAAGGGGAGCATGTTTGGTGTGAAGGGGATTCGAACCCCCGATCCTCGGAGTACGAGTTGAGCGCCTTAACCACTTGGCCATGCGGGGCCACATATCTTAGCTTCATTTACAAGTAATAATTATTGACAGTTTGTGAAATGTTATATCTCAGCCACGAAGATTGTGTAAGTTAAAAGAAATAAAATACGTAAGTGGATCGTTTGGTAACCGAAGGTTGTTACTTCACTACAGGTTTAACAGCAAGAAGAATGTATTGTTAAATAAAATTCTGAAGAGCTCCATACGTAAATTCATGTGTAGTGGCATGATTTTATCATGTAACTCTGTAAGTTTTAATTGTTAATAACAATCATGTAAGCTGACTAATCAGATAAGAGTACTTATTATAATACGTTTCAGACTGTTTAATTTCAGTAATGAGGGTGGGTGGGTAGAAGTATGTGTTGTTCTCATTCTATTGTTTTTATTTTGCTTCTTTCGTTTATTTTGTACATACATTCTGTTTTTTTTATAACATGATGTTTGGAATTTTAAAAAAATGGTTCTGATCTATTAGTCTCTTTCTTTTAGGTGTTCAGTTTAACAAAACTAATAGTGTATGTATGTTAAACTCAAATAACTTAGACAATATATTTAAACCAAAAACATTTGTGTATTAACTCTGTAATGATAGCTATGTGACTTATGATGCTAGTTTGTTCACGTCATAAATCTAGAATATTGTTGCACATCTAAACTGCTAAAATCAAATCTAAAAACATAAAACACTAACAGAACCTTGAGTAAGACAGTGGTCTTAATTACGCTATTCAACAAAATATGTTTCACGGTTTGCAGAGGTCGTAAAAAAACACTAATAAAGCCCTAAGTAAAACCGTGGTGTTAAAAACAAGGCTCAATAAAATGTGTTTTACGGTTTACAGAGACAGTAAAGAAATACCAACTTAATGCTCGCATCTTGACGAAGTAGCGAAAATATTACTCAGAGCTGTAGTTATCAGCAGAGTTTGAAGTAGAAAAACCACATAATTAGATTTCAGTGTATTGCATTCTAAGAACGAATAAAATGTATCAGTTATAAGCAAAATTAAAGATGATAAAGTTCTATTTAACCAGCTTGAAACAAGCAAACTGTCACGTGACCTAACTCTGTACGATTGGAGTTTTATCAATTCGTCTGCAAAATACTAAAAAACAAGTTTTTCTCTGTTTAGTCCTATTATTGGTCTACATTACAATACAAGAATAAACAGTGCTTTTGAAAATTAATCTAAACACACTATAAATAAGTCGAGATTAAAATAATTTGTGGCGAATTTAAATAAGAGCCAAGCAGCTTTTTTTTTCCTCATTCAGGATGAAATGATTGTGCTTAGAGACCTTATACATACATTTATATTCTATAAGTAGCAAGTCAAAAACTGGAAACATAACGAAGACTATTAGTCCGTAGCGATTAATATGTTCAATATAATTGCACAAAAGTTCTAATTTTGTAACGTTATAGTTAAGGGAAGACATAGGCAACACAGAATATTCAAGATCATCAGCTTTTAAGTTCCAAGAACAACCATACAAAGTAGTGGTTAATAAACTTATACGTTAAATATAAGCGAAATACATGAATTTAATATTCTGTGTAGAAACCCTGCATAAATATCTCATCAGCGTATTAGAAAAATTGAGACGTAGTTGGATAATGACATAAATCTCCGAGGTCAATATGTACCTTAAATAATATAACCACATACACATATATAGATATATTCATTATTTGTGAACTTTACGTACGCAATCAAAACACTGGAAGTGTATTAATATTTATTAGCAAGTTGCAGATAATTTCGTAATCAGTTTCCAAAGAGTTAAATTTGAAGTTTTCGATCCATGGCAATAAACCCCGTTGCTTAACAATAGAAATTAGCCCAACCTCGTTTATTACTCTAGCATCATGATAAATATAAAATACGAGTGTCCTGGAAGTAATAACAGATGTTTAACCTCAGCCTATAACGACAAAATTTGTAAATGTAGAACCATCAAACATGGTATATGATTATCCTTCAAATGTCTTAAAAACGTTTGGAAACGATCAATCACATTAGTTTACTTTTGCTGAGCATACTTTAAATGCGATCAAAATTACGAAGGAAAATTTAGTATTCCAGCTAATGAATTCAGCTGATACGTATTAAATATATCTTGCTTTGAACACCCCTAGGTCGGGTGAGGTCTTGTAGTTAGCGTACCTGTTTGTGAATCAGAGGTTTGTGGTTCACGACCCATTGTCCTCAAAGCACACACATCTGCTGACTAGCTGACTTATCTAGAGTCTAATCAGTTCGGAACTGGGGATAATTATACGATTTTGTATAGCATGTTGTAAAATTCTGAAACAAATTTAGGAGCGTCAATAACATCGCTAATTGAATATTAAACTCGTCCTATGTTATTTTAGTGCAAAAAATAAAAACTTGCTAAAGAAAGTATACAAAACATGGTTAATAAAACATTATTAATAAATACGACATTTTCTGTTCACAAAGCTGGTGTTCTGTTTTATAACTGTTTTCCTCGGTTATAATAGGTAAGACAGCATATTATAACTGCAGGTTAGTTCTAGCTAAGCAGCAAATTATGGATTGTTTTATACTGTTCCTTATTGTCATCACCATCAATTTTGGGGCTATTCTTTTACCAACAAATAGCGGGATTGATAGTCATATTATAACGCCCCAAAGGCTGAAAGGACGAGCATGTTTGGTGTGATGGAGATTCGAACCCCCAACTCTCAATTACGTACGAGTCGAGCACCCTAACCATCTGGCTCTTTCGGGAAAGCTGAGACTGATTAAATTGACTAAAACGGTCTTACTGGCAAGTTGATAGTTATATTTTGTTAATATGAACCCATAAATGTTAACATTAGAATTACAGTTTTGAGATATATCATTTCTCCTCGGCCTGATTAAGCTCGACAAAAAAAAAGTTTGATGTGCATTTAAGTGTTAACTTAGTGTTCTTTGGTTAATAAACAAACTTTTACACTCTTCTTGGAAAAAATAAGTTAAAGGTGTCCATCTTTCCACATATATCTACCACTAAAGCTTTCCTCCTAATATGTATGTGGAGGTTATAACATCAAAAATATATCAGCTGACTTTAGGTATATAAAAAAAACTACAAAACATATGGCATGATCAGCAGAGATCTTTGGTTTCGAACACTGCCATTCAATTTCCACACTTTAGATGGGTAGATGATACAGAGTACTACATTGCATGCAAGACTGCAGAAAAATGTTAATAAAATATAATGAAATATTTCAACATTTGAAGTGTAAGCCTAACTTATCAATATTAGTATTTTCTTTCACACCTCTTCTAATTGCTTTACCACAAATATTCTTAGTTTTCAAACATGTTTAACTGAAGTCTTCAGCCCGCCTTCCAAATTCCATTAGTAAAGACCAGCTTGGCATGGTCAGTTGATTAGGGTATTTGACTCGTAATTTGAGAGTTGTGGCTTCAAATATCCGTCATATCAAACATGTCTGCCTTTTCAGCCGTGGAGGCGTGATAAAGATAGTTACAGCCAATCCCAATATTCTTTGTTAAAAGAGAAGCTCCAGAGCTGGCCATGACTAGCTGCCTTCCTTCTAGTCTGACTACTGGTAAATTAGGTAAGGCTAGCGCAGATTGCCCTCATGTAGCTTTGGGCGAACTTCAGTACACAAATAAATAGGCCCGGCATGGTCAAGCGTGTTAAGGCGTTCGACTCGTAATCCGAGGGTCGCGGGTTCGAATCCCGGTCGCACCAAACATGCTCGCGTTATAATGTGACGGTCAATACCACTATTCGTTGTTAAAAGAGTAGCCCAAGAATTGACGGTGGGTGGTAATGACTAGCCGCCTTCCCTCTAGTTTTATACTGCGAAATTAGGGACAGCTAGCGCAGATAGCCCTTGAGTGGCTTTGCGCCAAATTCAAAAACAAAAAACAAACACAAACAAGTAAAAGACCGGTTTATCTTTGTTTTACAGCAGCTCTGTATAAGATTCATTTATGTTTTTTTTCCATTGACAGAATTAGTTCTGAGATGAACTATCTTACTTTTAAGAACGAGATATAAAGACAGACCTGTGGTTTAGCTGTAGTCAGTCTATGCCTGAAGGCTACTCGGATTACCTCGTGATTTCAGAGGAGTAACCTGGGTGAATCATTGTCCGGTTAGTAATTTAAAGACCACTATTCCAGATAAGCATCGTCTTTAGTATGGTAACTCCACTGAGCAGACTTGTGTCTTTCTTTCATGAATTTATTCTTTCATTACACTTCTAAATAACAGTGCGTAGCATGGCTAGGTGGTTAGAGTCACTGGTTCGAATCCCCGTCACACCAAATATTTTCCCCTTTCATCCGTGGGGGTTATAATGTGACGGTTAATCCATCTATTCGTTGGTAAAAGAGTACCCCAAGAGTTGGTGGTGGGAGGTGATTACTAATTGCCTTCCCTCTAATCTTACACTGCTAAATTATAGATGATTAGAACAGAAAGCCCTCGTGTATCTTTGCGAGAAACAATACGTTTTGGACAAAAATGTCATAATTAAAATCACAAAATTAACTCGAACCGTTTACTACAAACCCATTCCTTCTTACGCTAGACTCTTGTCACAATAATATTTCCATGTGTTATTAACAATTCTGTCGTCTTAATAAACTTTGTACTGACGGAAATAATCTCTTCAGTGTGGCTGATGAATCGAATACATTCTTGTTTTCAAAGGTGATTGCTCGAAAACTATAACTCAAAACTCTATTCACAGAGATATTTATCTCAATCTTTTAACTGAGAGCAGAATAAGGTTGTAAAAATGTTTTACCTTATCGTCTCATTACCTCCTACACATCACCAAATGCATACCACCCAGTGGCACATTAGTATGTCTGTGGACTCACACCGCTAAAAACCAGATTTTGATACCCGTGGTGGGAAGAGCACAGATAGCCCATTGTGTAGCTTTGTGCTTAATTCCAAACAATCAATCAATCAAACCAAGTGCATCGTGGAAAAACGATCAATATTTAAGAAAGCCACCAAAAAAACAAAGACATTTTTCATCAGTTTTCATCATCTTATTTGCTCTGGTTATTGGTTTGTTTAAGGGGACTATACTAGTGTCTTAGCTATTGATTAGGCTTCATTTGCTATACTAATGCGTTCCTGTAGACTAGATTAATATTTTGCTGGTTGGTTATTGTTACTGTAAAATATTGCTCTATTAGTTTAATAATCGTTGTCGAAGTTAAATGTGTTAGGCATTTTATCCATTGACTTGATTAGATTTGTTTACTTCTGGTATTTTGATATTTTTCTCTGTCGAATTCGGTTTGGTGATGTCTCTGATGGCTTATTTAAGATTTGTCTTTGCTCGTGTCATGTCTAGAAGTGTCAGTTACCTCAGGTAAGTTTGTTTTTCCTGATATTTTGTCGATTGTTTCTACTGTGGTTGTTGGCTATCGGCTCAGTTATGTTTGTTTTTGCTCATGTCTATTGGTTAGTTTGTGTTTTTTATGTTGAAATACTCATTACTGAATGACTGAAGTTTTCTCTATAGGTAGTTCGAATATTTGTCAGAATAAGCAAGTGTAATATTATGGGGTTCTGAAATTATGAATATGAAGTGACTTTACCATAAATGGTTTATATTTCATCCATGAGAATTAATGAATGTTTTATACACTTTTTTATATGCTTGATAAATATGGTTATAATTTCAAGATTTGTTCCATTTCACATTTTTCCCGTAAAGAGAAAAGAATTCTCACAGTCTAATAGAAAAAATTAAATAAGCGATAATTAACTTATACTCGATATATTACATCTGTGGCAAGAATTAGATAAAATAAATATTAATAGCCTGTGTTTCTCTTCATCCTTTATCTAATCATCTGTAATTTCTTGGTGTCATTACAGCGACTGCAATTGCGAATGCATACGAGAGCCCCCTTTCTGCAAACAGTTAAATATTAAAATAAACCAGAAAATTGAGTACATGTATATTTGTTTATACATAAATAATGTTCATTTGCTATATTTTCTTTCATGTGTTCTTGAAATTCACAAATCTTGGATGCAAAAATATTCAAACCTGAGACAAAACGTTAATTATAGCCACAATAGTTGCATTTCGTAACTGAACAACCAATTTTAACAATTGGATTTGTGTATCATCTGGTGTTTTAAAATGGACCGATTACTCAATCTGGTATCGACTGATTTCAATCGACTAAGATAAATCGATACTTCGACTAGCTTGTGTTTGTTTTTACTCCTAAAACTCCAAAACGAAAATAAAATCACTGTCTACGTTATCCACCATAATTACACATCACTTAGTCAGTAGCTTGTGACAAAGTTCGAGAGTGTAAAGACCCATAAAACAAAATAAAACTGAAAGAAACATAAAGTTGCTAGCGGTGTAAGTTATGGCTTTTATTTCGGAAGCAAAACTTTTGCAAAATTAAGTAGTTTTTATTAACAATTATGTCTCGAATTAATTCGATGTCAATTTTGTTTCGATGAGGTATTGCTACTCATTAACTTAGGTTGCACTTTTATTATCTCACGAGAAAATTGTTAACTACCTTACATGTTCGTCTTCGAACGAAGTTTTAGATAAATCACTTTAATAATGTCGTATATTTAGTTGATTATCAGGAAACTGAAAACACATCTAAGAACAAAAAACCTCAAACTGTACATTAGAAGTGACAGGTAATTGCAGGATAAACGTGTTTTTTACGATTATTATGATATAGAGATATTTAGTTTAAAAGCAGTCAGCTAATTGTATTAACCACACAAGAAAGAGCTAATTACGCTTGGGTTTAGTTTGTTTTGGATTTCACCCAAGACTACACGAGGGCTATCTGCGCTAACCGTCCCTTATTTAGCAGTGTAAGACTAGAGGGAAGGCAGCTAGTTATCACCACACACCGCCAACTCTTGAGCTACTCTTTTACCAACGAATAGTGGGATTCAACGTCACATTATAACGCCCCCACGGCTAAAAGAACGAGCATATTTCGTGTAACAGAGAATCAAGCCTGCAACCTCCAGATTACCAGTCGAGTGCCTTTAACCACCTGGCCATGACGGGCTAATTACGCTTGGAATTACTTATTTGTCAAAATGTAATACTGTCACGTTTTGGACTGAATCAGAACAAATACTAAAATAATACTTAAAGGCTTAAAAACACATTTCAAAGGAGGTAAGCCACCTACAGAGGAAGTTAATAACCAAAGAGAGAGGCCAAATAAGAAACAGGAATATATAAGTAATACTGCTAATAATAACAATATAAACTTAGAATTCAAAACCTGTTTAACTTCAAAGTGCATAATCAATAAGTTTTGGTTTTTTTGTTTTACTAGGTTCGGAGTAACCCTGAACATAAGTTAACAAAGAGAAATAAGCTAGGCATATGTTATCTATAGTAAAAAGTAGCAAATATAATGTTGGTGTGAAAGTGCTTTGAAATCAGTGTGAGAAAAGCCTTTACACTGAATAGGTGAAGTGAAAAAAAATGTCATTGGCCACTCACGATTCAGTACTTCACTTTACATAGCTGCACAATAGCAGGTATAATAAATAAATTAAGTTTTCTGATTTTTTTTTGTTTTTAATTTCGAAGTCTAAGTTTTATCTAAAATATAACATAAAGGAAGTGTATATTACAGGTTAATAAAGTATAGCATGTTATAAATGCTTCCTTATAATTTGCTATGTTCAAACACAAAATTCGTGTTGTATGATAACTTAGCTATAACACAAAAAAATTTACATTAGAAATGATTATTATAGAATATAAAATAAATAAATGATAAGACTTATCTTTTTAACATATAACACTAAGTGTTACATTAAAGGCTACTAAAATAAGACTAGAAAATTATATGTTATTAAGTTACCATCTAATTAACTCTATTCTAAAATACTCCTTTCGATCCATTATAGAGATAACAACAAGTAACAATAAATTTAAAAACAGTTTTTAATGAATGAGTAATATTAGTAACATCACTAACAAGTGATTCTATTACACAGTAGTTCGTAACAACAACAAAAAAAAGTTGTGAGTCTCAACGGTGGGGTTTTGTTTGTACTTAAATCTAAAAAATAAACCTACACAATAAGCTGTATGTGCTCCACACACCACGCGTATCGAAACCTGGTTTCTAGGGGTGTGAATCCGCAGACGTACTGCTGTGTAACTGGGGCGCCAACTACGGGGTTGCTTATGCTTTAACGAAAACATTTTAATTGTACACGCGATCCTAAATACGCAGTCAGAATGCGCTTACATTTTATGATTCGCAATGAAAAAATATATATACATATGTTATTTCATTTTAATAAAAAATCTTGGAAACCTCAGCCTAGCTATTTCAGCAAGAGAACCTGTTTATACACATACATGTTACAGGAAAGAAAATCATCAATAACTATATCCAACTACAATATTAAGTCACTAGACTCGAGTGTAAACTTACTCCATGTAATACCTCTAAATACACAACTACAATATTAAGTCACTAGACTCGAGTGTAAACTTACTCCATGTAATACCTCTAAATACACAACTACAATATTAAGTCACTAGACTCGAGTGTAAACTTACTCCATGTAATACCTCTAAATACACAGCCACAAAATTAAGTCACTGGGCTCGAGTGTAAACTTACTCTATGTAATACATCTAAATACACAACTACAAAATTAAGTCACTAGGCTCGAGTGTAAACTTACTCCATGCAATATCTCTAAATACACATCTACAATATTAAGTCACTGGGCTCGAGTGTAAATTTACTCCATGTAATACATCTAAATACACAACTACAAAATTAAGTCACTGGGCTCGAGTGTAAACTTACTCCATGTAATACATCTAAATATACAACTACAAAAGTAAGTCACCAGGCTCGAGTGTAAACGTACTCCATGTAATACCTCTAAATACATATTTACAATATTAAGTCACTAGGCTCGAGTGTAAACTTACTTCACGTAATATCGCTAAAATGACGACCTACATTAGAAACGTTTTCAAAACATAACTGATGGATCCAAGATAGAATTGATGCTCGTATTAACATACCAAGCTTGCAGTAAAACTCGTTTAAAAATGTTGTCTCCAATAACTCGTAACATTTCAAACCCAGAATCAAACAGCCTCGTAAAACTAGGGCAAATAAAAAATAGCTGCTTCTGATGTTAGGATGGGTTCTAATAGTGAGTACAAAATGCGCTGAGGTCAGGATACGTGTTCATGATTATTATGTGTAGTACATCATAAGTGGTACGACAGAATAGGATAGAAAATCAGACTAAAATCAAAATTAATTTTTTTCATAAATACCAGCCAGATCCGCGTGATACATTATCAGATGACACTTCTTCTAAGCTATTTATAACTGTCTTACAAACACCTGGTAACTGAGATCAGTTGATGGACTTTACAAGTAAACAAGTCTTAATACTTCATGATGTAGTTTCCGTTCAATTAAAAAAAAAGTCATTTTCAAGCCTTCTTATAGAATTGCTGATATTAGAGAGTACGCAGCTAAGTAATAAAAATAATGGAAGTAAGATTTAGAAAAACTTTCGAAAGTCTCTGATAAACGTATTTTTAAAGCCTACTTATAGAATGATTGATATTAGATAGAAACTGTTGGTACAGGATAAAATAATGGAAATAAGATTTAGAAAGATTTTTCAAAACCTTTGGAAAAAAGTGTTTCATCCATAACGTTATGAATGTTCGTAAAAAATTAATACATCTAAAAGTAGTCTATTTTCTAATTGAGTATTTACAACAACTAATATTTTCTTTTATTAGCACATAAGCAGGAGATAAACTCATGAAACCTAATTCCCTGGCACAAACACATAAATGAGCACAGAGAAAGTTAACGAGATTTAATTTTATAGTGTAAAATATGTATTGTTTAAGCCATTAAATTAAGAAAATGGCTTGTCATGGCCATGTGATTAAGGCACTCGACTCGTAATTTGAGGTTCCCGGGTTCGAATTCCTGTCACACCAAACATGTTCGCCCTTTCAGCCGTGGGGACGTTATAATGTGACAGTCAATCCACCTATTCGTTGGTAAAAGAGTTGCCCAAGAGTCGGCAGTGAGTGGTGATGACTAGTTGCCTTCCCTCTAGTCTTACACTGCTAAATTAGGGACGGATAGCGCAGATAGCCCTCGTGTAGCTTTGTGCGATATCCAAAACAAACCATTCACGTAGTTTTACTCCTGATAATGGTAGCGGAAGCTAGTGAAACATGTAGACTCAATTATATTTTTAAAATATTTCTGGATAATGTAAACGTTGCTTTGCCAATATAATAAACTTTTTAAGTAAAGTTTATTACACAATGTTGTCCTATTTATGTTTTATAAGTCCTACTTATGTTTTATTTGCCTACTTTGTAGTTGCAAATGCAACAAATATCCACACATATTATTTATCTTAAATGTAAGTTAGAAGAGTAAACTAGATGTTGCTATAGGTTAGCCTTTGTAATTGAGTTTATTTAAGTACATTTATGTAGGTATTCTTAATGGAAATGTAAAGAAGTGATTCAAATAACGCCCAACAAAAATTATAGTTTTATATCAGTACTATAATTTCCTACGAAATATGAGACACTTGTTTACATAAACATGCTATTAACTTAATAATCAGTGATGACAAGAAATCGTTGTTCGCTCCTCTACATAAAAATTTTCTCAACCCAAACCAGCCATTTTTACATATATATGCTATTAACATAACCAGGAAAGTTAATCTGTACTATAGTTCTATCTTTAATGGAGATTTACTGCGACTATTTGTAAGTTTGCTTTTGGTATAACTGGTCTTACTTGTTAGTTCAATAGATTATAAGAGAAAACTATATGAAATAAAAGGATGAGTTAGAAAAAATTTCGACTCAAAATTTAATATGAAGATGGGTTGTTACAATTTATTATGGAATGAAGCAGTTTAGGACAATTGGGCAAGTTTCCAGAGGAAGTGAGTTGACCTGGAGTAAAGATACATCAGAGACGTTAAGTAGGATAAATTTGGATCGAAAATATGTCGTAGAAGTTAAGTAGTTTGGATTATGATGTAATATACATGCAAAAGACTATATAGATTAGATTTTATTCGGAGATGCACCTGAAAAATGGAGTGAGTACGTTAAGTTTTTATCACAGATACTTCTGAAGAGTTTGATTTTCTTAGAGAATATGAGTTTTAAAGATTAATGTATAATTAGGTTTCAGTAACAACAGTAGATGAAAAACATGAAATTAACGTTAAACTAAGAATTAAATTTATAAAATCTGTTTTTTTTTTAGAATAAGATTAGAGTTCAACAGTAAGAAGAAGTGGTTTAACTGGACAACTGACAATTAAGTCTTATTAGACTTGGGCCAAATGTACAAGCTTTGATATTTCATATCGGCAGTTCAGAGCAAAAATAATTTCAAGATTAATTCAGTCTTAGGAAATTGGCCTGTCGAAAGATTTACAATTAAACACCTTAACCACGCGTTCTTTAAGAGATTATCACATGTATTATGAAGTTCTATTTTAAATGTATTATTTCATAACATGATAAAAAATATAAAATATTCCAAATATTTAAAGTTGGCCTTTTTTCGTCCAACATGTACAATATTAACTTTCACCTGCTACATACATGTGACGTCGTATTTATTTGTTAATTTAACACACACATATTTAATTTGCTATTTACGTTTTGTCCATATCAAGAAACCAAACTTTAGATTTTAGTATTGTAAGCTAGTAAATTAACCTTCACCTAATAGGGGACATTTCTTCAATGACTGATTTATATAATCGTAATTTAGATTTCGTATTTATAGTTGCTTATTAGTTTAGAATTTTCTATATAGGTGTTGATAAATTTAAAGTTTTATCTACAGCTGTTGTTGTTTCGTCCTAACACCTGAAATACACAAATGTATCTGTGTGTCTATATATGAGAATTTCTCGTCAGTCTGTCTGATGTAGTAAATTGTTGCGAGAACCTCACTGAATCAATTTCGATAAAATCAAACGAACTGTTCGAGTTTGTCAGATGTTTACATTTTGTCGCACTAATTTCGCAAATAAATTCTCAAATCATCAATGAGGTCTGTAATGTGAATCGGTCGTCAAACAAGAGTGATGTTTAATGACGTTCACATCATGGGTTATCCTTACATCAAACAACTGGTTCATGTGTCACACAGCTCAATATAGTAGAGAGGGTTGACCAAACCCCCATCTATAGTATTAATTTTCAAGCTCCAATAACTTTATTAATAAGTATGTATTATTAAATATAAAAGCAATGACACTACAAAAGAGTTTATACATAATTGCAAAAAATATCACGAGAAATAAATTCTGTTGTTGTAAATTACTTTAACTCCCAAATTCTTATCTTTTCTACACACCCTTCATTGGCGATGTGGTCTTCTTAGTGCAATATATATTTTAAAAAAAATGTTTTTCCTCTTTACAAAACTAACTATACAGAAATGTTCAAGAAAAGTAGATGAACTCACTTCTTTTCATGCAAAATACACAAAATACAGTAACAATTAGTTAGATTAATTGCTATATTGACAGCATTTTTGTTCATGTTTTTGTGTGACGAATATATTATTAGGGACATGTCGAGCAAAGCCATGAAGTCACGAAACTTACTGATAGTTCTAAGTGTGTTGGATAATACGCATGATACAATCGAGTGCCTATTTTAACAGCGTACTGGTTTTAGAGGAGATTAGCTAACTTAATACATCTCAGGTTTCATTACGCTGTTTGTAAAGGTATATTGCCATTATAGGACTAAAATGTCAACTTCACAAGTTGAATTTTATTTATGAACACTGCAACTCTGTTTCCAATAACCTATTTTTTATTATTTATTTGCTTTCCTATTTTATTAGGAACAAGTACGAAATTCCTACAACTGGTGTCGGATGGTAGATTTTACATATGAAACATTATGGGCTTGATTAGTTTTATCAGCTTCTTGTTAGATTTTTGCAAATAACATCTTGTTTCTTAAACTATTTAAAAACTTCTCACAGACATCTGAGGGTCGCGGGTTCAAACCCCCGTCGCACCAAACATGCTCGCCATTTCAGCCGTGAGGGCGTTATAATATGACAGTCAATTCCACTATTAGTTGGTAAAAGAGTATCCCAAGAGTTGGCGGTGAGTGGTGATAACTAGGCAGATAGCCCTTTAGTAGCTTTGCGCGAAATTCAAAACAAACAAACCAATAATCTCACAGAACATCACCAGACAACATACTTAAAATCTACAAAACGTACATTAGACCAACAATAGAATATGCATCACCTGCCTGGATTAACATAGCACCCACACATGTACAGAAACTTCAACGTATACAAAATTCTGTACTAACTTCAGCATACAAAGTACCACGCAGCACCTCAACCACATTCATGCACAAGTATGCAAACATAGATACAATAGCTGAAAGACTCTTGCATAATTCTCTAAAATATTTCAATAAGAATTGGCATAAAAATGACTTAATGTGTGATCTCGACAGATATCACGTACATGATGTAAATGGTCCTAAATACCTCTCCCCTTTTAACATATATTTAAGAAATGTAACACAAGCTGGCCACTATGCACTAGACACTTAGTCCTTGTTTCTTTTTATTTTTATAATTATTATTTTCTTTTTTAATCATTATTTTTTTATTATTTTATTTTTTTCTCTTTTTTGAATTATTATTCAAGTATTGAATAATAATAATTATTACTACTTTCTTTTCTGTGTGTGTGTTTGTGTTACTACAAGTAGTAGTAGCATTCTCTCAATCGAGAAAAAGGATAAAAATACAAAAAAAAATATATATATGAAAATACAAAAAAATATATATATGGAAAAAAAATTAAATGAAGAAAAAAAAAACTTCTTGTTCGTCCATGCATGGACTGAGCCCTGAAATGGACCTGAGTATGATGTTATACTTTTACTCTGGCCCAAAGCTTTAAAAAAAAAAAAAACCCTAGAGACAGACGCTATAATCGTTCGGGAGGGAGGAAGAGGTCAAATGTACCTGACCCTCCTGGGTATTTAACAACATCAATACCCAAATACCCACACAGTCAAACAGACAACGAATTCAAATATTTCACATTCAAACAAAACTAGATAACTAAACTTTCACTTACTTTCTTCAAAGTATTCAGATAAACATAAGAAAAAAATAACCAAAAGGAACTTTCCGCTAGCCATGTCACAAGGGAAGTTAAGTTTCAGTAATCACTTGTTATAAATACAGATAAGACAAACAACAATAGCGTGAACCACTTACACGTAAGGTTGTAAGAAAAACAGCTTATAGTAAGTTTATGTTATTATTTTGTTTAGTTTTAATAAGTTTTATAGATCAATATGTACTTGTAGAGACAAATTTATTTATTTGTAGAAAAGTTAGAGCATCCAAACATTTCTCGTGTTTAAATAATTTTCTCATATCTTGCGCGAAACAAAAACAGATCTACTTCTGTATTTTGATTTAATTTCTTGTTGTACGCTTACACTTACCTTTAACACAGTTGATCCATAATAGATTTCATTTAAAAGAGTAAAAAATATATTACGCTTGAAATAATTTAATATGTAATCAGTTTATAAAATTTTTTTCTAAATATTACCTTTCTTTCTGTTTCGCGTATAATTCTTATTTGGTATCAGAAATGATTATTGAAAAATTTAGTTTAAGGCTGTTTCAAATTAAAATAATTTTGTTCTCGTACTGTTTTGTTAATCTTTCTATTTGTCGTGCTTGTTCGTAAGTCTCAGACCATTTATCTTATTAAAACTTGTATAACATTTTTTATCATCATTTTCGTAATAGTTTACTTTAGTGAGCTCCCATGGCTTTTCTGCTCTGCGGCCTCTGCCTTCCTACATCTTCATATTTATTCAAGTGTTTCAGTACAATCTGAATTTCTCTTCTCATGTTGTCACCTAAGCAAAAAATACTTACTTGGCCGCGAAAGTCGAGAAATCTAACTAAGCGTAAAGTGCCTTGTCCTTTCTTCTCTAATGAACCTTCTCTTTACCCTTATATAGAAAACTAAAAAGGAAAATCGCGACTCTGCAATTCCTGAGGAGGAACATAATAATGAGAGCTGATACGCCACGATCCGAAAAAAAAAAGTTCTTTATCAGCAAAAGACAGAAAAAAAATGTTCTCAGTTTTACCAACATTAAGAGTCATGTCACTTGTGTTTGAATTTAAACTTTGAAAACTGAATATCGTAAGAGCACTACACTGTTTTTGGCGTACTGGAGTTTAATACGATAAAAGAAAAAGTATGATTATGTGTAAAGAAATGATTTTGGTTTGTTTAATACTTCTCGAAGAGCGATCCTTGCAAATACGATTCAATAGTACCAACGGCAAGCTATGGTTATCTAATAAAATAATGGGATTCTAATGTCACTTTTACAACGTTGTTACAACCTTGATGCTCGAAGAATAATTTAAGATAATTTTATGGACTCTCGAATTCTCAGTCCAGCTCGCTAATACTAGGACACGACCATTTCTGTATCGAAATTGTCTTCATTACCTTATCCTCCATAAACATAATAAATTACGACAGAAAAAAAGCCAATAATTACACTGCCATAGTAAAGGAAATAAATTTGATGAAAGGAATAAAAGAAAAAGTATTTGAAAATTACTATACATTTATCTAAAACACTCGCACACGTGTATATGAACCACCCGTTTCACAGAAAACTGTGCATATATGATTACAACTGGAAGACCACTGAAATGTTTAATATTTGAGTTCACTAAAGAGCGGCATGGGGAAGGGTGAGTTGGAGAGCATATTTGAACCCCATATCTTCTCTGTGAATTATGCCAGTTGTCCGATTTTAATTGGTGGGCCGCTGGACCGATCGGCAGCAAACCTGGTATGTGCTCTCAGAGCCCCGGAGAATGACAAAGGAAAGAGGGAATCTGCATTCGGATTTTGCGCTGACCCTCCTCGGTCTCTTCCGTGCTTTGAATGGGTAAATTAGTTTGTATGTGCTTATGACTACCTAGGCACATATGATACAACTTTATACACCACTGACTTATAACTTAAAATTCTACTCAGAGCGGCTACTTTGTTGTTTGAGATGAATTGAAGCTCATAAAGAATGGTGTTTTGTGCACTGACGCAGAAAACAAATATTTGTGTGAGAGCATTATAAGCTATTACTTTACTGGATGCTTGCGAAGTTTGTGAATGTAATTGAAGCTCCTTTCATTTACGCTATAATGAAGTGTTATTTACCTTTCATGTTCAGACTTGCAAAACGTTCAATTACCATAGTGTACTGCTTTAACCGAAGAGCTTTACTAGAGGAAAATTACTGGAGAGACAGTCCTCTATCAGGAAAACTAGATACTGGAGAGAGACACAATATTTATTTTTGATCATTAAAGCAAATGCCTGCATTAAACTTTGTGGAAAACAAACAACGTACCACGTCCTTTGTTTTGTTTTACGCTGTATTTTAAAGACTGCATTAAAATATTACGTTGATAAGAGAATAATAAAGACTTACCAAAACCTAGTAATGATAGTAACTTTTTCTAATTTGTAAACGCACCTTTAAATACTGCATCCTTTAGGAACTTCATGAAATACCTTAATAATACAAACGTCATAAAATATTGAAAAAAATATATATTGAGAAACGAAAGACAGATTGACAGATTATGGAAATTCTGGAACTATATAAAATATACTACGTGTTCAAATTGCATCAAGTCAGTATTTTTCAAAACTACTACCTTCAGATACGCAAAACGTTTTGCCTTTTGTAATGAAAATGAATGATTTCTTACCGAAACCTCAGAAAACATAAGACTTAGGACAGAAAAAAAATGTACTAGGAAATTTATTGTTATGAAAATAAGGCCGTTCAAAGGGATAAACGCCGAATTTGTATGAAAATTGTTATAGATTCATGTAAAACATATATATGTATATAATTCATCACTTAAACATGTGTGTGTGCCCGCTTAGGAGTTGAAAACCACATGTTAGCATTCTTTGGTCTCACGTGGACAACGAGACGCCACAAAAAACAGATCGTTTTAAGAAAGAGAATGTTAGAGCTCCTACCAACCTAAATTGTCCGTCAATCACAACATAAAAGTGTGTGGAAAAAGGTGATTTATAATTTCCAAGACGTGAATATCACTTTTACTAAATAACATTGGAAAACAAAGGAACGAGATGAACTTCGAGAACCACGAACAACCAGAAGGAGACCTGAAGCAAGACGTACCCAATCCATAGGAGGCAAAGTATGGCATCTTTTAGCAGATAAGAATCCAACAATAGAAGATCACTTCCAAAAAACATCCACATTTCCTGGGTAGCAATATGTACTATAATCAAGAAGAATCTCCTTCTGGGAAAGCGACACTAGTCACGTTTACACAATTTATTTCTAAAACAAAATTAACTACGACTATGACGTCAAGCGTGGCAAGGCATAATGGTTAACTTGCCACAGTGTGAAACCAAGCGATGAATTGTTCGCGTCCCGTTGCCGCAAAAGCGCGTCCCGTGCTTTGAAACCGTAGGTGTTATAAGAAAGACAGTCGCATACTATTATACATCAAACAAGAGTAACCCAGTAGTTAGTGGTGGGTGATGCAATTAACATGCGGCTTCCTTCTTGTCTGTCAGTTCAAAATTGGGAGCAGCCATGTGCAGGTAATTTGTGTGTATGTGTATTTCCTTATAGCAAAGCCACATCGGGCTATCTGCTGAGTCCACCGAGAGGAATCGAACCCCTGATTTTAGCGTTGTAAATCCATAGACTTACCGCTGTACCAGGCGGGGACTAATTTTTGTGTAGCTTTACCTAAATAATTCTAAACAAAAATATCAGTAATGTTATGGGTTATGTATAACTTTTAAACATGTGATAAGTGTAAGAATTTACCTCTAAAACACATTTAACGCAACATTTTGTTTCATTTCTTTTACTACATTCATCGGACAAATTCGTGATATCTACTTTTTGAACTTCATACACATAGTATTACAGAATATAATGGACACAAATTTTTCGGTGCATCTGATAATTAATGGTTACCAAAATCAAACAAATTTCCGTGTCTTTGTTATTATGTGCTTATAATCTAAGTTTCTCGGGAAGTTACGAGCTAAGTATCAGAGCATTTGCTCATTTTGTTATTCATTTACTGTGTTAGACATCAGTTAAGTTCTGGTACTGAAAGTATTGACATAAAAAATTATACTGTTAGACATAAATCAAATGTAAATATCATTTTGTATGTCTAATATCCTACACTGATTAAATGATGATAAACAAAATACATCACCCATAAATATTTATTTATTTTTATTGTTTATTTCTTATCATAACACTTGCCGAATAAGTTCCAATTCATAGCGAAACTTGTTACAAAATGTTTCAAATATTAAGATATTTTCGTGTAAGACTTGTTACCACAATATCTGCCTGAGAAGCTCTAGTTAAAGTCATAAGTGGCTATACAGCTTTAAGCTCAGGTATTAAGTATCCGTAAGAAACACATTTCTTTTCTCCTACAAAAACTTTGAAGAAATGATATAGACGTACATTGTTAGTTGGAAAACCAGACCACCAGAAGAACGACTAAATCAACTACAGGCCATTCACCCGGGTGTTTCGTGATAAAAGACGTAACAAGCAACATTATTGCAGGGATCATAAATTCTGTTGAGAAAATAACTGCCGGTTAAGATTTTTTTTTCTTTTACAAGATATCTAGAAATAGATTCAAACTTAATCAATTAATTATAATATACTAACAACTAGCAGTAACTATTGTTTTTTTTTGTTTGTTTTTTGATTTTCGCGAAAAGCTACTCGAGGGCTATATGCGCTAGCCGTCCCTAATTTAACAGTGTAAGACTAGAGGGAAGGCAGCTAGTCATACCACCCACCGCCAACTCTTGGGCTACTCTTTTACCAACGAATAGTGGGATTGACCGTCACATTATAATGCCTCCACAGCTGAAAGGGCGGGCATGTTTGGTACGACTGGGATTCGAACCCGCGACCCTGGACTACGAATCAAACGCCTTAACATGCTTGGCAATGCTGGGCCAAGCAGCAACTAGAAAACACGCTACTAGTTGTTAGAAGCTAAGTATTATTTCTTTAATTAATAAACAACACATGTCAGGAAACTAAATGTTTGGAAGTTTATACAAAACATATGATTACAGTTGTTGAATTATTCTGTTTCAATCATTCAGAGTTGTGCCTGAATGTTTCAAAATGACGAACTTGTGCAAGTTCTGTGAAATTTACACTTAAGATTTGAATAACGCACCAGAAACTGGTAGATAGATATATAAATTGAAATTACAAATGTGGCATTTAATTAAAACCTGTCTAATTTAGCCAAAACCATATATCAACTCCAGACAGTAAGAAACCCATGGCGAGTTACGAAATACTTCTCGCTGAATTTCATCAAACATTTCTAAGACCATTATTTCTTCTTGTGGATCGGTTAATTTCACTTAAGCCTTCACGAAGATAAAAAGGGAGGGGCGTTTATTACACTGCTGCCATGTTTTCGGCAATCTTCCAAGTCAAGAGTAATCAATAACTTCGAATTTACTTATCTTAAGGAAGGTAATTTTGTTGTAAAATACGATTTAAAAACAAAATAAACAGTTTGATGTTTTATAGCAAAATGCACACAGTGAAAATGGGCGTTGCTGGAAGAGGTAGGATAGTAGACTTACTTGAAGAGGTTTATTGTAACTAATCTTGCGTCCCCAGCTGATACAGCGGTAAGTCTACAGATTTACAACGCTAAAATCAGGGGTTCGATTCCCTTCGGTGAACTCAGATGGTAGCCTGATGTGGCTTTACTATAACAACACACAACAACAACTAATCTTGGTTAATCATTGTTACTGTGAAGAAACTGAAAGATGAAATGCTAAATAAGAGTTGTTTGTTTTTGTTGTCATTCCAAACTGGTTCAATTGAGTCACTGAGTTAAACATCAATACAGTGTTTAGTTAAATAACTCAAATTAAATGTAAGATACAATAACACTTTCATTTCTAGTAAAAAAATTGTATTTTGTTTGTTATTTTAAACAGGTTTTACAGAAAAATATGTTTTCAGAGGACACATTATGAAATTTATTTCTGAATCTTTCGGTAAAATATTGACATAGTACAGCTTCTCTGCCCTGGCTGTCCTTGAATTGTGAAGTGACAGCTGTAGACATTCAGTCTATCGTAATCAGCTTTTGGAACACCGTAAGTGTTCATATAGTGCAAAATGCAAAGTATAGCACTCGCATGAACGCTAATGCGATGATTTCATATCATTTATCTGTCTTTTCTACTAATAACGCTACTTCTTCAAAAATAAGTTTATTGATGATTAAAAACTGTTATTCAAGTATTTTCAGTCCAGTTCGAGAAATATTTTATCTAAACCAAAAACAGCACGACCGTAAAAAAAGAAAGCCTAGAAATAGAAAGATAGGAACTAAAGGATGTGATATTAAAATTTAGGTAAGCATTGTATACCTATTCTTCATGTATTACTACACTGGTTTGGATGTCATTTCTGGTTTCACATATTTGAGTCACCGTCTTTTTATTTCACAACTGTGCTGCTTTAGGCTTAGTGATTGTAACAGATATCATCACACCTTTTTAGGTTCAACAAAATCTAAAACATACATATACAAATGTGAGCTATGGATGCGTGGATTTTACACATACACGCACAGATTTATCACGTCAAGCAGTATTTAGTCTATATATCAGTTGAATGTCAACCATGCAAAAGCCATGAAATATAATGAATACTTTCAAAGTGGCATAATATTATATTATTCATTACATATAAGAGAAACTATCACATGTTGAAGGGACAGTGACCTAGGCAGTAAAACAAGATATGTAAATTATTTGCTGTTGTAAGCCTGGACACCCTAGTCAACTGAGATCCGATAAAAATCGGATAACAGCCGATTTGTATTCCGCTTGTAAATCCAAGAATCGAATGGAGACCCATTAAAAACTAGATAACAGTCAGTTTTCAAGTTTAAACAACGGAAATTATTGTAGTTAATTTCTGAACTATTTGTCTGAGAAAAAACATCTTTCAAAAATCACCGTTCTTTTCACTGTAATAACTGAACGTTGCTTGGTTTGCACGAAATTTTGTACATACACAGAATGAATAGGATGTTAAAGGTGTTCCAATATTAATTAATGTTTTTAATTTTTTTAAATTCTCTGCAATTTGGTGCGTGGAAGAAAATGACGACTAATAAAACAGACGAAAGTTAGCATCCCATATATCATTTTTGGTTGCACGGATTGCCTCGAAATTTGGAATGTGAAAGAAACAAACTAAACAACAATACAAATGGAAAATTTAGTAGCGTTCATTAATGGCGTAAAGAAAACTGAAAATCGTAATTCATTGTTTCCTGTAAATCACACTGTTTGATGCGCTTCCCTAATTTTTGTCTTGGTCGCACGACACACTAGCGTGTCTTGTTTATTTTGTTTATGTGCCTCTTACGAGACTTTTCTACAATACCTAAAATACGTGAAGCTTTCAAAATGTAACACAATATAAATGTAACAATATGTGTAAAAGTTATTAGCCGTTATAAAATCCTAGATATTATTCTAATGATATTTGTACATTATCGTCACTGTTTGGTGCAAGTAAAAAATAATTACAACAGAAGAATTCCACACAAGGTGAGAAATTAAAGAATGAAATGATTAAACATTTGAATGGTATGTGGAACAGGAATTAATGTGGTGGCAAATAGAACAATACGATTGTATATATAAAACAACTTAAACCAGTATGGAAAACAATACAGTTGCATATACAGAACAAGTTGAAACACAAGATAGTATGAGGGAATACAGAATAACTGCGGATTACGTACAGAGATTTAAAACTAAGAACACAACTGTGGCACTTAGAACAATACTATGAAACTGGAAACAGTGTGATACATTTAGGAGAATACACTGGAACTGAGAATCTGACAGAACAAGACAACAAGAATAAACAGAAAAATCAGGGAATCAACATCAAATCAAAGTGCAACAAATACTGCGATAAAAATTATATACTTTTTATTGCGAACCTTAAAAGCCATTTGAATTAATCCTTTATATTTGAAGCAACTCTCAGCGTTTTGAGTAACGAATAGAATGCTAATAAACGGTGATCTTTAATGTTTGCTTGTTACGCTTTAATTGATACAAAAAGAATATAGTTAACAAACATATCTGGACATTATTACAATACCCGTAAGTTCTCTTCGGGCCCCGGCATGGCCATTTGGGTTAAGGCGTTCGACTCATAATCTGAGGGTCGCGGGTTCGAATCCCCGTCGCACCAAATATGCTCGCCCTTTCATCGTGGGAGCATTATAATGTGACGGTCAATCCCACTATTCGTTGGTAAAAGAGTAGACCAAGAGTTGGCGGTGGATGGTGATGATTAGCTGCCTTCCTTCTAGTTTTATAGTGCGAAATTAGGGACGGCTAGCGCAGATAGCCCTCGAGTAGCGTTGCGCCAAATTAAAAACAAAGAAACAAAACAAGTTATCTTCGGATGAGTTTACCGATGTAAAACTTTTTCCAAGTGCTGCTTGTTCTTTATGTCAAGCGCAATAAATAATAATAAAAAGTAAGTTTTTTTAAATCTTCAAATCTACTTGAATTTATATGTAAATGTAGCGATTTTTATGGCAAAAACAATCTATAAAATTTGTACATCTGCTTCGGCCCTTGTTTCTTACATTAATAAACATTTATCAGAAATGAAGAATGTTTGACTATTTATGGTATTGAAATAACTGTGAGTAGTCAAGTAGTTAGCGTAATGAGTAACGAATCGAAAGGCCCAAGGTTCCAGTCGCGGTATGCTGCTTAAATCACTCTACAGTTTGAACTATGATAGGCGTTATAACTGTGACAGTTAGTTAAGAATAGTAGTCTAGGCCTCGGTCCTGGCAACTGGACGCATTCCCTAATTTCAGTAATTAAAATAAAACTATAAACTAGCTGACCACTTCGGATCAAAATATCAAATGCAACTAATTAATTTTTTGCTGTACCAGAGCTAAAACACCAAAAAATAAAACTTCCTAAATTATTCAATAACTCGAACGATTTTTATTATTTTATATCTATTCTGCCAATTTCATATCTAATTCGTGCTTTTACAGTTACTCAAAAAGAAAGCACCAGTTCTCAAACTTTTAATGATACTCCCGGTTACACTTCTGGCACTCGCTCTTGGCTCTCCGGTGATTGACGATCTAGGTAGCTTCTTTTAGTGACTAGTAACAAAATCGCAACTTTTGTTAACGTCTCTTGAGAATCAAAGATAATAATAAAAAAGAAGCAACTATGAATAAGGGTTAAAATAGGATCACACTGCACTAGAGGGTAAAATAACTTTATAGCAGTTCTAGTGCAGAAAGATGGTCATAATATAAAAGTATAAAAACTGAAACTCGCACATTAAAACAAAGACTTAGATTCGATTGGCTGAACAAACGCTTGCCGTTTATTTGTTGAAACTTTTCCAAGGTTTTATTTTATTCATATTTCAAACGAATAATCGTTCATTAATAAATTATATGTATTATTCATTTGTTTGTTTGCTTTTCAGAACAAAGCCACCTGAGATAGTTCCTATGTGCACTGCAGGAAATCGAACCCCGAATTTGAGCATTATACCTCTGTAACCTTACCGATGTCCCACCGGCAGACCTGTACGTTTTAGTTATATAAAATCAAAATATTTTGTTTTACTTTTTTAATTAATTAATAATTAATGCAGTAAAAGTAATTTTGCGGCTATTTCAATATTATGTTTGAATGCGAGTGTTGTGACAATTGTCCTCCGGTGTATTATCGGTAATTTTATAAAATTACTACCCTAGAGTACAGGGTTCACTTCCCCTTGTTGGACGGAGTACAGGTAGTCTGTTGTGTAGTTCTGTGCTGAAGTAACAAAGACAACAAACAAAGAAGTAATAACAACCAGAACGTTAACATCATCATTCTGTTAATTAAAACCGGCACAAGGCACGAGTCCATTGTTTTTCTTCGATCACATTTATTACATATTTGAGAAACGTTTTAATATAAGTAACACTGCACGGTAATTTCTTGTGATAAGGATTTAATAGTTTCATAGCATAAATTAAAAAAAACAAACTCAAATCAATTTTTATTTTACTTTCTTTTAACATTGTCTACGTTATTAACTATGATACAATATTGTTAATGTTTGAAGCTAAAGTTTTTCAATCTGCGCAAAAAACACCGTATTTTTAAAAATATATATATATGTAAATCTTTTGCTGAATCCTGGCTAATAATATTTATGTTGAGCTTTTCCAAGTTATTTTAAAAATTAGTGTTCGCTTTATATACCTTCTTTTTTAACCCTTTTGATTCAAGAACGATATTATATAATGAATTATTACTTAGCTGTGGCAATACTGTATTATATAAAATATCAATCAGGTATGATAAAACTGCTAATGAATGGATACTCATAAAATAAAGATGTTTGTTGAATTTTTACCAGTTTGTTATAAACATGTCGGAAATGTTAAGAATCAGCAACAGAAGTTGTCAGAACGAAACACAACTCTTCTACTTTGTAAACGAAGTCCAATTATCTTCCAATTTTTATACAGAAGATAATTGAATGGCATGTGATTGTATATATGTAAGGGTGTTTCTCTAAATCATTACATATTTTATAATGATGATTTTCTACAGTCTTATTTGTTAAGACATGATGATTACTTCATGTTTGAGTTTTATTTAGCATCATGTTATATTTCCAGTTGGTAAAGCGAAATAAGTTTTACTTAACACAAATCACTAAATTCACATTGTCGATTTGTTAACGAAAAAAACATAAACAACATCAAGAGGTCTCAGGATCTTTACGTATCTTAAGTTTTATTACGTATTACATATAAAATTACTTCTTACAAAAATGAAAAGTACTATTCAAAATACACCACGTTATATATATAACTAAGTATACAAATGCACATACACGTAACTGTTTTCGACGACTGAAACGATTTTGATTTTTAAAAAAACAAACGTATAGAAATATGCGTTTTTTTCTGAAGAAGTATTTTATTTATAAGACAGAGAAAATAAAATTTTTCTAAATAATATTAAATATTTTAAATGTCAAACAACTGTTTATATTAGTTAAGTTTCCACCTCACAAACAGTAAGCCCTAATTTCGAGCTGTATCGACTCCTGTTGTGGTATCACCTTTATATAATTTTAGGTTAATGCAAGAACTTGTTTTAAAATATTCAAAGATACTTGCCCATAAATAATCATTTCATCGGAATTAAAGTTGCTTTGATGAAGTACAGAATACTATGATTTGTATTTAAACAATTAAAACCATTAAACTACACAGTGGTGTGCACGTGTGAACAACACGAAATCAAAATCCATGCATTTTTTTCTAAATAAGCACAACAACTACACAGTGAGCTATCTGTACCGCGTCCATCAAGAGTATCAAAACCCGAGTTTTAGTGTTGTAAGTCCGCAGACATACCTCCAAGTCACTGGAGGGGCCATGCCAAAATAAAGCGTTGTTTGTTGTTTTTTGAATTAAGCACAAAGCTACTTAATGGGCTACCTGTGCTCTGCCCACCACGGATATCGAAACTCGTTGTTTAGCGTTGTAAGTCCGCAGACATACCGCTGAGCCACTGAGGGTCAAAATAAAGCGACTAAACACATATGTTTATAAATGAATTTATTTTAACCGCATCATAATAAAATGTTGCCTCGAAACTCTGTTTATAGAAAACTCCAAATACGCTGAAAAACATTTATCTTTTCTAGCGGATTCGTATTCTGTTATAGATGGGTGAAAAGGCAAATTCAAGATAAAAAATAACAGATACTCAGCCTGTTGACAGATCAATATTTGAAATCAATAACAACTTTCTTTATAGATTTTTAAGCTATTCTTGTTAAGTATTAAACAAACGTTGTTTTTCTCATTACAATAATTCAAATAAACTAATTATACTAAAGCGAAGACGAAATGCAAAGACTGCGTGATTTCATATTTAGTAAAAATTAAATGTGAATACAAGTTAAGAGCCAAACGTTCTTTTTCTAACTTTCTATTTATAACTTCGACCTAAAAACACTACTGTTTCAATGCAGTGTTGTTTTCAGCGTCCACGAATGACAGAAACACAACCTAGAAAGATAATGTGGGTGTTTTCGACATATGTTGCAAAGTAATGATACTTATCATAAGCAAATATGTTGTTCAGCCAGTATTTCCTTCACAAATGATAGCATTCATCTGCTTGCATTTTCTTTATTTATTCCTTTTCAGTTAATCTGATATTCAAACTTGTTCGATTACAAATAAAAGTTCAACATACAAAATTTTTCACGGATTGACTTACCAATAAAACAGCGTTGTGGCTTGCGTAACAGACATAATATTAATACCAGTTTAGTTTGCTGCCAAAATTTAAATAGCAGCAGCTTTTGAAAATCGAAATAAGGATATTCTGATCGATCTCTTTCGTTAATTGTCGTGTCTAAAATTAAAACTGTATCGATAACTGTCTCTAAGAAACAAGGTGTCATAATTAGCTAAATTCAACAATTTGAAATCCACTGTTAAGACTTAACCTGTTATTAATGAAATACTTAGAAATAAAGTAAATGAGAAGGAAGTTTATTGCGTGGTAAAAGAATAAAACTACAACTGAGAGACAAAAACACGTAGTGCCTCGAAACAAATGTTCATACACTATTAAATATATAAATGTATTAAACTGAACCATAACACATACTACAAATTGATATGATAATATTAGAACTGTTATTTTAGAGTGATTTACTTACAGCTATATAAGTTACTTCAAAGCTGGTGATTTGTTTATGAGATGTAATGTCATTGTGTATTAATTTTGAAAAATATTCAACATTAGATAAATATGTATTTTGCAGCTTTTAATTCATGATCTGTGTACAAGTATATTGAACTGATCGTCAAAAATTCGCTGAAACGATTATTTAGATGCTAACGACACTTGTGGCGCCACCTGGCGTGCACCTGCGGCCATACGCGACTTTATTAGCAAATAAAAACATTTCACATAAAATTTGGTTAGTCTTCAGTGTTGGGGCCAGTGTTATTTTTTTCATTACATTGTAAGCCTTATTAAGTTCGCTTTATTAGTAGAACACTATCGATAGTAAGTTTTCCTAACTATTTTTTATCTTTGTATAAAAATTTCACTTGTTAAAATTGGTTTAAAGATATGCCACGTAACCAGGTTTAAGCTCTTAAAAACATTATTCAAAGTAATTATATATTTTTGTCATAGTTTTGTAGCTATTTTGCTGAAATTTACACCAAGCCTAAATTACCGAACATGTTTCGAAAGCTACCAAATCACACCTCTTTTGCCTGGACTTTATAGAACAATTAACACTTTGACATAGGATCATTAACCAATCAGAATGACATTCTCAGCTGTCTGTATAAAACGATATGTCTCTGTATAAAACTGTAGATAACAGAACATTTGGTAAAGCATTTTCGAAAACAGAGGCAAAATGCTCATAGAACTTTTGTGTGTTTCATCCTTCTCCGGACACAAAATTAACTAAATTGCTTTAAATATAGAAAGTTATTGTCATTTAGTTCAATTTCTTTTAATGCAGTTATAAACAATGTGCATTTGCTTCATATATGTATATATTTTTTAAAGTTTAAATTATACTGTTATTTTGAAAGGAAGTTTCAAGAGCTCTTGATTGTGAATTTTGACCTTTACTGCTTATGGCAATGAATATTTGAAATCCAAAATTATATCAGAATCTATACAAGTTTACTAAACTTTCTTCCTTTTTCAAATGTTTATAAAAGTAAATAAACGAATACGTAAATTTTTCTTTGGTGCATTTTTGTTCTAAATATTAAGAACTGGACAGGAGGGGAAGTACCTCCGGTGTTTCTGATCTTTTACATTATTTTAGAATTTAAAATGTTCAAGTTTATTTTTATGTCTATTTGTATTTAATTAGGTATGTTAGTTAATATTAACAATCATGCTTTTTGAATAATTTTTAGACTACGATATGCTTTATAAATAAATTTTAACCTACGCATAAACCGATTTTTTTTCAGTGATTAGATTTTTTACTGTCAAACTTAACACTGTTTTTACAGCATCGCGACGTCAGTGGATAGGTTTAACAGCTTCTTCAATCCTGTTAAATGACCAATTATTTTCTTTTCTCAAATTAAAATACCGAGAAAGAAATTGTTCAATTTTAGAGAGATGATAACAGTTCTGTGTTCTACACTTCACCAAACTTGACATTATATTATAAGATATGAAAGAACAATAGCATACATTTCCAAAGATGACTACTTTCGAAGCATCCCCTCTTTCACGATATCAGAGATAACGCGAACGTCTTACCGCAGAATGATACGTGTGTTTCCGCTTCACAAAGTAATCCTGTCACGTTAAACCACATTAAATTAACCTCTCAATCTTCTATTCAAGGTAAAACTGAGTTTACTTCTTGATTTACTTCGAAATGGTCACCATCATCCCTAAGAAACAAGGCTTATTATGACGTTTTTATTTATAGTTAAGCACAAAGTCACACAATGTGTTATTTGTGCTATACCATCACTGATATAGAAATCTAGTTCTTAACGTTATAAGTCCAAAGACTTACCGCTGTATCACTGGGAGGGGGGAATTTGTTGTGTGAAGTGTTCTTATAGACTTACTAAAATAAGACAAGTAGACGTGCTAAGTACTTTAACGGAACACGACCAGCCTATTAATTGTAAAAAATATACTAAATATAGGCTCAGACATTGTATTCCAGATCAGGCGTAGTCTAATGATTAGCGTACTTAAACTGTGATTCAAGTCTTTGTTATTCGCAGCCTTGTGCATCAAAATGCATAAAATGTAAGAATAGAAATCAAATTCCACTATTCGTATTACAAGCGAAACCCTACAATTTGGCAGTGGGTAGTTTTTTGTAGAATTTCACAAAAAACAAACATTATAACAAGAATAATAAGAGAGATCTGGTTTCATTTAAACACCACAAAATTAAGCCTTCTTTCCCATTCCTGTTACCTTCATGCTGTTTCTTTACAGGTTTAAATTTGCAGTTTCTGTGATCTGTAACCTCCTTTCTTCTGGTTGGTAAAGACTGTTCTAGACAGCTGTTATTCACTACCTATGACACTGAGCTGGTGGCTTTCCGAGTTATCAATAGGAGGTCGAAAGCTTTCAGCATTAATGCTTTCTGGTTTTGTGGTTCTTCTCATAAATACAGATTTATTCAGTATTTTAAGACTTGGTTATTTCAGTATAAGTGTTCCTATGGGGACTGACAGTTGATTTGTTTCATGGTTTCTTTCAGACCAGTACATTGGATTTTAAAGAACACTGTTATCCTAAATGTTTTTCAATGCGATTTATATTATGAGCCTTGTTTATTTTCATCACAGCAGAGAAAACTGAATTAAAACACAAATCTTTAAGAATATTTTTTATTTGTCTGGTTTTGTTCCATACTGATGGGTGTATATGTTTTTTTTCTTATAGTAAAGCCACATTGGGCTATCTGCTGAGTTTTTGTGAATATGATACACTTTGTGGTAATAACCATACTCGTTGAATTTTATTCCTTAAACCATCACAAAAAGTTCCAACAGTATTATGAATTTATTTAAATAAAATATATTTTTGTTTTTTGTTAAGCACAAAGCTACACAAAGGGATATCTTTGCTCTAACCACAACGGGTATCGAAACCCAGTTTCTAGCAGTATAAGTCCGTAGATATACCGCTGTGCCACTGGAGGGGGGTGTTTTTTATTTTTTATACATAGTCATTTTACAATAATACAACATAAAACATGATATACCTGGTTGTGCAGTACCCGTAGAACTGGTGAAACTGCTTATGCTCTGAAAACATGTAATAGATAGACTCAAGCTTAAATCTAGACTAAAAAGGCAAACATGTTTGATGGAACGGGGATTCGACCCCGCTTCCCTCAAATTACGAATCGAACACCTTAATCACCTGGCCACGTCAGGCTGTAGAATGTGTGTATATTTGTAATTACGAACAAAGCTACACAATAAGATATCTGTGGTGGGCAGTGCACAGGTAGCCCATTACGTAGTATTATGATTCACAACAAACAAACACTGTTATTATAATTGTTGCTTAGACATATGGCAAAGACTTGCTTAAAACAACACTTAAAAAGACGACTTCGGTTTCCAAAAGCAGTTACTTATGCGTTAATGTTAATATCAAAGTTAACTTACGTTTCTTGAATTTCACAGATTAAGAAGTTGTATTAATATATAACATAAATCTCTACTGAACTCAAAACGTTTTAAATTCAATCGTTTAAATATTACTCTGTTCAGTCAATGACATAATCTCTCAGTTGTTTAAAAGTGTACATTTAACACAGCACAAGCAGCGATTATATCTTTAACGGTAAACGTGATGGCACTATATTTCGACATTAAAAGCATATTCAGACTGGTGAAGTAAATAAAAATTTGTTTATTTTTATTGGAAGACTTTGAAATAGACTCTGGGGGCGTTATAATGTTATAGTCAATCCCACTATTCTTTGGTAAAAGAGTAGCCCAAGAGTTGGCGGTGGGTGGTGATGACTAGCTGTTTTCCCTCTAGTCTTCACTGCTAACTTAGGGACGGCGAGCGCAGATAGCCCTCGTGTAGCTTTGCACGTAATTCAAAACAAACAAGCATGTTTGGTGTGACGGGGATTCGAAGCCGTAACTCTCGGATTACAAGTCGAGCACCTTAACCACCTGGTCATGCTGGGTCTTTGATGTGTTAGCTTTAGGTTTTAATGCTGATTTAAGTTGTAAATAAAGAACACATCCTGCTAAACAACAAAAACGCTAATACTAAAAACATACTGATGTTTCTAATATGTTTATAATTTTGTTGACATAGGATGTAAAATGGGAACATTGTAAATTTAAACGTGTCTATATATACTCAAAAACATAAAACAATATTAATATAAAAATAATTGTCAGTTATAATATATTTACTTAACTAAGTAAATAATGTTTCTACTATGTTAAGGTTTATGAGTAGAATTGTATCAATAATTTTTATTAGCATAAAATACCGACGCCTCACATTGAGGTTCAATACCCACCCAATTCTTCATGAGTCTTAGGGTCTCCACCTATTGATCAAGTTTCTTTATTATCCACATCTACTTATAGAGTTAACCCAATAGGAGTTTGTACTGGAAAACAAGATAAAAACAACCGCTAGGAAACTTGCCTGTAGCATCCGCCTACGTGTGCATTAAATATAGTTTCACAAGCTTATTGATGGAAGTAAATTACAAATGAAAGTGCAAAAATAGCATCCCATTAGCTCTGAATAAAAACATGGCTATACTTCATTTCAGGTCAAGTGATAAACAAAGCATAAGTTGATAGTTGAATACATGTATTTAAGTTGAATCGGGTTTATGTTCTAATAATAAATAAAACGGAGGTTTTAGTAAGAATAGGAACTCGCGCTTTTCTTAAAAAACATGATTAATCGTGTCTTTATTAATACACGTCTTAGTTTGTATTGTCTTGGTTACAGAGTAAGAAATTTAACTGAACTTTTCAGCTTTATTTAGGGCTCTTAACATTGGTACTTTTAGTCTAAAACTTACATAAATCGGATATTGAGTTTTATGAGCAGACTAGAAGATTTTAGTAGTCCTACTATCCTTAATAACCAATAAAATTAAATAATTATGAGTAAAACATTCGACGATGTAATAACCTAACTGGTTTGAGCATCTGTCCGTTAAATACAGTCGCACATTTAGGTCCCGCATTGCTTTAGTTTTAACCTATATGTATTATTTGAACTTTACAAGGCACCATATAACCTTTTAACTTTTCTCTTATGTGAAACCTATAGAGAAACCTGAAACTGAACCCCATATAATTGTTTTTTTGTTTATTTGTTTTTCCTTTAACAGAAAGCTTCGCAATGCACTATCTGCGTTCTATCCACTGTAAATTTCGAACCACGAATTCTAAAATTGTTTTGGTATCACTAGTATAAGAGTCTGTTGTACAGCTCGTTAAACATAGAAATTTAAATTAGGTAAAAACGAATCGATAAATATAAGCCAATATTTGAAGCAACATTTTGGATTCTACAAATTTAATATACTTCAATTTGTTTGACGATGGAACCAAAAATTTACCTTTTTTTTAAGATTCTCTGGAAACTTTGATACAAAATATATCGATAAGATTTTGTTTTTCTAATTTCGCGCAAACACGAGGGCTATCTGTGCTAACCGTCCCTAATTTAGCAGTGTAAGATTAGAGGGAAGGCAGCTAGTCATAACCACCCACCGCCAACTCTTGGGTTACTCTTTTACCAACGAATAGTGAGATTGACCGTCACATTATAACACCCCCATGGCTGATAGGGCGAGCATATTTAGTGTGACAGGGATTCGAACCCGCGACCCTCGGATTACTAGTCCCTCATCAAGTTATCTGCTGTGCCCATCGAGAGAAATCGAACACCTGATTTTAGTGTTGCAATTCCGTAGACTTACCGCTGTTACAGCGGGGGACATCAATAAGTTAATTTCATTTGGATATAGAGGACGCTTCTTCACAGTCTATTCAAATGACTTGACTAATGACATTAACGAAACTATACTAAACTCAATATTGTTTCATACGCTGACCATTTTACGTATTTCTATATGAAACTTTGTAACACAGTCAAATGTTTCAACCTGACAGCTTGACCAATACACTTTTAATAACAGGTTAGCTTGAAGGTCCTTCCTTACACAGTACATTGACAAGTCAAAGTTATAGTCAATTAGGTACGTAAAAAATATTTGGAATAATAATCACTTGTGTACTTTATTATTCGCCTAAATTATAAAATGATTAATTATTGTCCTTCTTTTTCTAGCAAAATTTGTTTTTAGTGTTACTAAATGCTTTTGAAAACTATGGTTCATGCAACGTGCAGACTCAATTATAAAATCGATACATTTTAAAGATAAAAACTTGTCAAAAGTGCAAAGCGTTACTAATGATTTATTACATATTAAAACACCGAAAGATACAAGTAAAAAGTAAATATAATAAAAATAAAACATTATATCACATAATTTAAATAGGAAGACAAACGCCACAACACAAGTATGTCATATCAACTTCTATTAAATTCTACCCAGTTCCAAGACGCAATTAATTTCTGGTAGGGCTAAAGTTAACCTCAACTTCTAGTGAAAGAAAACTACATACATAATAAAATTAGCCCAATAATATTTATAGCTTATTAATTAATGTTTGTATTCTTAAAGATTAAAAGTTTTTAATGTTATTATCTCAAATACTCCTTACCTGGAGTGTAAAGGTCGATTTTTCTTAAATTTTATAAAAATGTGTAAATCCCTCCAATAAACACTACAAATTTTGAAAGATGTATTCTAAAGACGGCTGATATGGGTATTAGAACTTTAATTAAAATAAAGTACAGAACAACGTTTCGAACTTCTTAGGCCATCTTCATTTTGAAAGACAACAAAAATTTATATCTCAAGAGGTTTTACCAGTTTAAAAGATTTACGTTAGTCCCGAATCCATATTCTAAGCTAATAATGCAAAACAAACTTCGTAATGAAAATAGTATGACATAAACTGAAACATTCTAACAAATACTGTTAGTGTTGTTAAATCATTCTAACTGAAGTGATTCTTCGGCTTAGTTGCAAAGTTAAAGATGCTAAAAATAAAACATTTGATGTCACAGTAATAGAGATTGAGGACCAAACAGTTTGCATGATAGTTCCTAAACCCAAACCTATAGTAATTACACAAGCCTGCGAATTTAAGCTTCACAAACATGGATTTGGTTTTAATGACATATTTCTTCCTTAATTCAGCTAAGCAGATTTCAAAAATAATATTCATATTTTTATATCACGTAAGGAGTTTTTTAACAAATCGGGAAGTAAAAAAAGACTTACTTAATATCAAATTATTATATTGTTTATCACAATGATCATTTTTATTATGCTTGTTAACGAAAATACAAACAAACTGAAGAATGAATATGTATCTTTATTCGTCCTGATTTTGTGTGTGAAAAATACGTCTTTTAGTCTCAAAATTAAGTGTTGTGATTTTTCTTTTATGTATTGAGATATGATGTTTTATGAAATATCCGTATGTGATAGAGAAAAATTGTTATCAATACAGTTTCAAAGTACAATAATAACTGTAGAACATGTAAATATTTCAAGACAATGAAAACATCCTAGACCTGTGTTACAGTTCATCCTCGAAAGACCGGAAACAAAACAGTGAGTTTATTCATACAATCTAATCAAGAAGCATGAGAAAAGGTATCAGTGTCAAGTGCAAGCAGTGAAACTAGCTAATATGTATTATAAAAATGAAATTACAACTATAACTGAATTTCTTCCAGAGATAGATAGATGAACTATCATTGGGACTTTGGTTAAATTCGACCTACTAGCACTAAGGTCGTATTTTTTCCTGTTGAATTTGTTGAATAAGCTTTCTCTGCTTAATAACTATAATCTTACAATGATGAATTTGTTGAATGAGCTTTCTCTGCTTAATAACTATAATCTTACAATGATGTTCATGTGTGGTCAAACTTCCATCTAAAACAACAGTGTCAGCGCTCTTTCGTTCATCTTGGGCATAAACGAGAGTTATCTACGCTGGCCGTTTCTAATTTAGTAATGGGATACTACAAAGAAGGAAGCTAGTGATCACCACCCACCGCCAAATGTGTGGTACTCATATATCTATTTTCATCACTACTATGGACACGGACACATGCATATCTCCTATAAATCAATATTATAAATACACATACATATTATAGCAATAATTTAGAAGGAACTATATAACGCAAATATATATATATATATATATACATATACACGTCTTGCCCTCTACAGTAATGCCACATGTAATGTTTGGAATTTTGTAAAAAGATGGGTTTGAATGTCTCGAGCTTCTGATAAGTAATGATATATTATAATACACATATGTTTTTAAAAGTAAATTTGGCAGTGGAAGAGCTGTGAAAGTGGTACTGAAAGACACAAACGAACGGTATCTTCGAAAGATTAAGAAATAAGATTCATATTTTTAATTAAACCAAGCTATACATTCAAATGTGAAAGACAAGTCACGAAAAACATCTAAAGTTAAAAAATAACTGATTCAGTGAGAGTACAAAGTTACAGAGAAACAGAAATATGTTTCTCAAAGAAAACCAGTATTGTGTGAGACACAGAATTAATGCACTTTGTATAGGTTGATAAGTACTAAAGAAACTGTAGCCTCCACTGATGATGGATGGAGCATACACTGGTTCTAATAGTTATCTGTTTCAGTTGTATACAACACTTTATAACTAGTCATGTATCAGTAGCAGAGTGAAGTGTTTTGTTTTTGATCCGGATACCATACGTCGTTTGTGGTTTGTAATTTTTCAGAGTCTAGTTAGAAATTTAATTTACCAGATACTTGCTTATACATACTGGAAATAATTGGCAATTAGTTTTTGTACCTGAAAGGCAAAGAATAAATTCGGTTCAACAATTTATGACTAGAAAGTATCTAAGAATCCGCTTAGTTGGAATGAATAATTTATAGCTGTGCTTTATGTCTATGAATTAAAAGATACAGAAAGAAATTTGAAGTTTGGACATATATGTATTACAAAATTTTTTGATTCTGGACTTCTGAATAAGCAATGTATAATTGTTTCATGCAAAATAAAAAGGAAACAGAGAGGTTACGTAGGTCATATTAAAACAATTTTGCAGCCTCATAATGCTGTACCGAACTATGTCGCCACTTATGGTCATGTTCCATTTGATGGCTGCAGCGAACTTCCAAATACAAAAGACTTCGTCGTAAGACTGTCATGCTCAAAACAAACACTTTCTCCCTGTAGGCTTTCCATAGTCCATCTAATATATAAGAACGATAGTACCCAGTGTCCGTTTCAGTAGTGCTATCGCAGGCAACTTGACTGTTATGCCTTCAAATAGAATAGTATGAATAGCGGTTTCATTTTACAGCTGCTGGAGGTACGTGATGGTTTAATGAGTATGACAAGTCGTGGACGCAACTTCTATATACGTTACTTATGTCGCTTTTCCAGACGGTAATTTTTTATTGTATTATAAAATACTGCTTGGGGCACGCGTATGGCTTTTGCAACTGACCTTGTTTTCCGTTTTGTTTTTCTCGTAGATTCTTACTAGTATGACATACTTTGCTTGCCACGCTTGAGTTGAGATAAGTTAAAGACTCTTTCTAAATGTTCTTGGTCCTTCATGTCCATCCATACACTTTGTTTTCCAATATCATTAAGTATAAGAAATATTCCCACCTTATAAATTTTAAATCCCCGATCTTGACACATTCCAAAAATAATCAGCTTTCAACGGTATTAGCTACAAAATGTAATTAATATTCATTCTGTGACGTTATATGGACCCTGGTTGTCACATGACTTTAGGTTTGTGTATTTATAATTGTTTTGATATGATATACTCATTGTCATATATTGTTCTTTCTATATGTTTATAATTTTTAGTTTCTTTCGTTAAATGTTAATGTTTAATTAATAGTGTAGCCAGATTCATTTATAATTTTTTAAAGTGTTCTGTCGTAATTAATCGAGCAGATTACTCGTAAGTGTAATTCTACGCAGGTACCCCCACAAAACATAAACTGCACTTCATCACAATGTTATGTATATATATATAACTTAAATAATGTTTCACTCACCCGGTGGTGTGAAATATATTAATATTACGTTTCTAAGCTTCACTCTCGATTAGAACCTGCTGAGTCTTTGATGTAAAGTAAGTAGCGTGACGTACTAGAATATCTGTACAATGTTGCAAACTGTGTGAAATTTTAAGTCCTTAATATTTAAAGAAATAAAAAGTATCAAATGATTTTTGTACTCCATTTCTGTTCCGTGATATTCGTATCTTTATTAGGTTACTAGACGTGTATATACACATTAATTAAGGTATTTAACGTCAATTAATAAGATTTTAACTGCCACATATTAAGGCAGATTTAATACCATAAAAGTTCACTGTATTGTCACTGTAAATTAAAATGATATAATTAATTCGTTATAACTCAAAAAACAATCCAATTTATCAAAATAGTTTCGAATAAGATAAGTATTTTTTGTACCTGGGAATTTATCTCTTTCACGATTCTTGTTTGATATTAGCTAAAAATTTTATTTTAAATATAGCTGCACTAAATTATTCACGAATGAAATTTCATTGTTCATAGTTTCAAGTGTTTTTTTTTCGTTTAAATTATATATAACCTCTTCTACTCTTTACTCGATCAAACTTAAGAAGTGGCTCTTTATCATTATAACGATCATTCAACTTTTCATGAGCTCTTTCCAGCGTTAAAAGATCGTGTAATACTTTGTTCACCATTAATCTTTGTTTTCCTTCAGTTTTACTATAGATGTCTTTCATGGATCAGTACATAATGGCCCTGCATGGCCAGGTGGTTAAGGCATTTGACTCGTAATCTTACGGTCGCGGATTCGAGTGTCCGTCACATCAAACATGCTCGCCTTTTCAGCCGTGGAGACGTTATAAAGTTACGCTCAATCCCACTATTCGTTAGTAAAAGAGTAGCGGTGGGTGGTGATGACTAGCTGCTTTCCCTCTAGTGGCACACTGATAAATTAGGGACGGTTAGCGCAGATACCTTTGTGTAGTTTTGCGCGAAATTCAAAACAAACAAACCGTTTATAAGAGAATCGAATAAATAATAATAATAATGAAAAGGCCACCTACAAACTAGACATCACATTAGTCAGCAACTCACTTATCAACATTAAAGGATAATATATGTAAATGTTTCTTAGTAAGTTCCTTCTAGTAAAAGTGCGACTTATTATGGAACTTCAGAGAGAAATAATATATTTGCACCAAATATATTGGTGAATGGTACACGGATATTGCCCTCATAGTGACCTGAGTAAGTACGGGTTGCTCAGGCCCTCATGTAATATTTATTCATACATAAACAATTGTAACAAGTAAAGGAAGGAGGAAAAGGTCAGCGCACACCTGATCCTCCCGGGTATACAAATACCCAAATGACAAGAGAGAAAAACTCGAATAAACCAAATATACTTAGGACACACTTTCTTTTTGAGAACTTCAGAGGTGATTCTTTTAATTTATTATGAGATTTATGCGGGGTTTTAGCACAAAATGGAAAAGAGGTAACAATATCGTAAATTATACTTTCCTTTGTTCCATGGAAAATGTGTTTTTACATTTAATAAGAAAATGCTCATTTCGATATGATCTTTAGTCACGAGTCCATTACATCAACAGCCATGGCTACGTAGCGGATCGCATAGACTAAATCTCGAGCTCGCTGTAGGATTAAATTGATTCTCGATATCCGATTTGATAGGTCATGAAATAGCTCGGTTCTATGTTGGTCGGTGCAACTTTTAGAGGCAAAGTGGTACCTATGTAGCTTTGTTCCCTGTGCCAAATTAGAGGGAAAATGTATAATAACCCTGCGAGCAGAGAAACTTTCAGCCTCTATGAACTGAAGACTGTTTGGACAAAACATTACTTAAATAGTTGAATTTTTTATATGTAGATTATAAATATCTGTAATACAGAGGTGACACTTTTCAAAGAAATGTGAATAAAATAAAAATATTGTAATAAACAAGGAGTGAAAGTTGTATTTCCCTATTTACATAGTAATATAAAGGATGCCCCCCTCTCCAGTGGCACAGTGAAATGTCTGTGGGTTTATACTGCTAGGAACCGAGTTTCGATACCCCTGGTGGGCAGAGCACAGAAGCCATTTGTGTAGTTTTGTGCACAGTAATAAAAATCACAATGTAAACATATTAATAACGTAATAGGACATTAAACGTCAAGTAAGTGCAGAAGTAAGTGTCCTTTATAATCACACGGTAGTATGGTTATAATGAAAAATGTTGATAAAATGACTTTTGACACGTTTGGATAGCTGTATACAAATCAGTCAAAAGGTGTGTGTTTTAGCACCAAACACGGCAAAATACAAACTCGTATTCATATTATAGAGATTTTTTTGCTTCTTTTACAACCTGTCACTATACCTGATCTTTTTTCTGTTTTAGGTAGATTAGATTAAAAGAGTGGCATAGCTTACCTGTGAAAATTAATAGCGGTAGGAAAAGGAGTACAAGTAGTGAGCATGGCATATCACAGTGATAATGGTGGTGGTGATGGACCAGGTCCTTGAAAACGAGCCAAAACCGTTCCATTGTGCATCATTCACTGCACCAATTCACCTCTATTTTTACTACTTCAAAAGACATGGAATCTTGAAGAACATTGCTCAAATCTGGTGAAATGCGAAACCACACACCGATTCCTGTCATTGCAAATACAGTAGAAAAACATACTCTGCCGAACGCTTCATACCATAGAAAATATTGTAGTTTGTCTACTATGTAAAGTGATGTAGAGGCAATTTGTGCTACATAAAATGATGATCACAGCAGGTAGAACTTTAACATAGGAATATGATTGACACATACGTCCTTTAGCTTTCATGTTAACGAAGATTAAGTCCTGCATGCATCAAAATAATTTCTATAACATTAAATTGTATTGCTGAAAAATTATTTGGCATTCATATACTCAATATTCATAGAACCATCTAACAAATGTTCGTAATATCCATAAGTCTTTATGAAGTGTAATTATAAAAGGCTTATATATGAGTGAACATATATAAAAGCAAACATTATTGATATTTCAATATTACTGTGATGTTTGTTCTGATCTAGATAAAAAGGTATTATTTTTGTCTTATCCCTAAAGAAATAGAAATAATGCTTAATGCTACATTAAACCTGATAAGACTAAGACACTTCGATTTATTGTATTGTATAGCAAGTACAGAAAGATCAGAAATATTTCAGCTTAATGGTCTAAAAACGTATCACTAGAGGTTTTTCTACTGAAAAGGACGTACAAATTATGAGTTGTGAATCAGATGCAAATAAAAGACACATTGGTTTAGTGTTTGTAGTTCTACACGTAAAATCCATATAATACAAGAAAACCCTAAACAAAGCAAACTTGCAAAAACAGCTTTGTAAGAATTTATGTGGTTTTATTAACAAGCAGTCATAAAAATATGGCAAAATGCATGTTTATAGATTAATGGATTTTAATTAGTTTTGTTGTTATGGAGAGGACAGATACCTGAATGTAAGACACATATGTCAAAATAACACAAAGTATGGAAGTAACTTTAGTACACCCTGCCCGTTTAGACAGTTTACTGAACTTAGTCATACAGTTTTGCCTAAGGGTGCCTCAGTTTAAGTACAAATTTTTCGTATAACTTTACCATCTCCAAATGGCTGTCATAGAAAATTGAAAACTTTTAGTGGTACTAATGGGTAAATTTTTAGGGGTCTGGCTCAAGGATTATAAGAGTAAACATGTACACGAAGGGTATCCTGTGTGTTTGAGCTTTCTCTCTTCAGCATTTCTAAATTAGTGAAAGTTGTAGGGTCTCTGTCGTGGCCAGTGATAACAAGTGTCAAAGTAAGTGTCGTTAAATTGAAAATACAAAATATTAAACCTCAAAAGCAGTTTACAATTAAGAGTAAATTACATGTGGGAGTAACTTATACTCTTATTTGTCTTGCAGCGTGATTTCTATTAAATATAAATTTATTTGCCAAGTAATTTCCCGTGTTCCAATTTTATTTCTATTTCATACTTGGAATGTTTAAAGAATTTGTTGTAGTGTTTTTAGTGACCGAAATACTCATACCTGCGATCAAATACCCAGAAAACATATAAACGATTAGATATTGAAAGCCTAGATTCAATTTACTTCCACGTAATTTCTTCTGCTATAGTCTGGTCATAAATGAAACATAATTTGTTCAGGAGAAAATAATCACCATGTGTGTACTAAAACAGTGAAGTATAGAAAGTGTAACGCTTGAATCAAATGTCGTCACTTGACAAGTTGATGGATTACCCAGATTTTACGAAACAAAAATACTAAACAGTTTCATAGTTCTTAAAGTGTCGCACCATATGTAAAATTTAAAGTACGAAACAGAAACTCAAAACTTTCGCATTTCATTAATTTACAGTAAAAGTCGCTAAAATAACACGTAAATGTTTGCAAGTCTCAGTAACTGTTACTCGTATGTTAAAAGATAAAGTACTTAAGTCTTAAAACTTACTTAAAAGTTTTAAAGTTAAACTTTTTAGAAGAACAATAATAATTTTAACCCATACAACGTTTTGTTCTAGATATTCGCACAAAAAATCACTCAAGGGACCTTAGTCGTTCCTAATTCTGAGCGATAGATTGAAAGAAAGACATCACCCAATGTCAACTTTGAGGGTGTTCCAATTGAACAATGGAATTTAATTGTCGCTTTTATAACACGCCCTAAAATTAGAGGTTCGATTCCCCTCGGTGGACTCAGTAAATAGCCCGATTTAAAACCCAACAAAACACGCACGCACACACATAACACGCCCACATCCCAAGCTTTATGAGAGAGATTTTCAACAATTCGACGCGAACTATGGACTTTTGGATTCATAGTTAAACGCTCTAACCCTTCTGCTAGTCCAACCCACAATCATAAAGCTTCATACTGTTCATTTCAAGAATACTTACGTAATATTATGAACTAATTAATGTGGCACGTTTTTCTTATTCTTCGTACACAGGAACTCAATGTTTCCAATTCTGCAATACAAATCGCAATTTACTGAAAGATCCTTAAGTGTATGTTTTGTTATGCACAACACAGTAAATATTATGCACATATACATACACACATACACGTATGTATACATCATCATAAAGCCATACATCTCCATATACCCTAAAAACCCTACACCACCGCTCTCAATAAAAAACGAAATGGTATTAAGTTATAACTCTCGAATAGTACGATAATTGTTGTTAAAGTAGATTCTAGGTTGCTGTTTTCAAGCACGTATGGGTTCTTTATATGAATGCACTTAATTTGCTATTTCCTGGGAAAAATACTTCTACAGTTTCATAGATATTTTACTGGGTTATTTGAGATTAATTCTATACACCAGAAACTGGTTTATTTTGTCCCCCGTTACATTTCTCGGGGGACAAACCACAGAAAAACGCAACGAAGCATGAAACGGCTTAGAGTTTGATGAAAAAAACGCCTCGCATCACAAACTCCCAGAAATGCAACTTGCACCCAACATACCGATAAGGCTTAGTCTTCAAAGCTGCATGATATCGATTTCCAGTGGAGCACGCGCTAACATGGTAATATGATGTTATTATCACGTGAAGCCGACAACTAAGTTCTGGACAAAAATATGAAACATCGTATAGTATTAGGTTTTTTCCACCTCACTTTTATTCAGTGAAACGATATCAATACTTAGTAGAATATCTAATACGGCTTTTCTTGCAAAACAAAAATTGAAAATAAAAACGAAAGTAAAGAAAAAACATCAGAGGCTGAAAGGAACAATTCACACAGGGTTATTATAAACAAGTGTTTATTAGAATATTTTGTGAAATATTTTTCTTTTCATGTTTACTCTTTTATGAAAACATTTTCTCTGAAAACAGAGAAATTACAAACCGTTCCCTGTAACAAGTGTCCAAATGTTCATTTTACGTCTTCAATGATTTGCCATTCCCACACACAGTTTCTATCCGGTTTTACTGATGTTATTTTCGACGCACTACATTATACAATAGACGCGATTTTCACACTTAAAGTTCATTTAATACTAAAGAAAGTCGCACGTGCTTAGATCAGTGATATCACTCAGACATCTACACCAGGAATAATAAAATCATCACCTACAAAGAAATACAAAAATACTAACGGTACACAAATAACAGAACACATAGTTTTGACAATCGGTGGTAATGAAAAGGAAATTATTTCTCAATTAAATTTCAGAATGCTTTTACTAGAAATAAAAATAATCAGAAAGGCCGCCTGAAAATAAATTTTAGGTAGTTTATCAAACTCAAGCAATCAAGCAAACGAAATATGAGCATTCGGATTTTATATTTATGAGAAAGTTTCTAAAGCTGTTTGCTTGTATCTCTGATTTAAAAATAACAGCTAAATGAAAGGCAGGCAGTCATTATTCAGCGATATTCTAACATCCACCATCCACACTGGAAGTTGACTATCACTCATAACGGACACACATACAGCTTAAAGTGTGGAGAATATATTGCGCTAACGCTCAAGTTGGATTGGTTTGGTTTGTTTTGAACTTCGCACAAAGCTACTCGAGGGCTATCTGTTCTAGCCGTCCCTAATTTAGCAGTGTGAGACTAGAGGGAATGCAGCTAGTCATCACCACCCACCGCCAACTCTTGGGCTACTCTTTTACCAACGAATAGTGGGATTGACCGTCACATTATAACTCCCCCATGGCTGAAAGTGCAAGCATGTTTGGTTTGTTTGTTTTTGAATTTCGCACAGAGATAGTCGAAAGCTATCTGTGCTAGCCGTCCCTAATTTAGCAGTGTAAGACTAGAGGGAAGACAGCTAGTCATCACCATCCACCGCCAACTCTTGGGCTACTCTTTTACCAACGAATAGTGGGATTGACCGTAACTTTATAACTTCTCCATGGCTGAAAGTGCAAGCATGTTTGGTGTGACGGGGATTCGAACCCACGACCCTCAGATTACGAGTCAAGTTCCTTAACCACTTGGCCATGCCGGGCCCTCTAGTTGGAACTCAACTCGCCAGCACCAAAATCCAAAGTTCTACCACAGGTATGCGCCATAGATAGGCGAGACCTAAATTACAAAATCTGTAAACTCTATAATCATTAACTTGCCAATCAAATAAATAAGTTAGTCAAAAATTAAACTATTAGGGAAAAGCTTAAAATTTACACCAAAATAACCTAACAAAACAAATTAAACTCGCATGTGATATTCGGGAATTTTGTTAAGAATTTCTATTTTGAGGATTATTTACCTATTCAAATAAGATGGTTCATAAGCGTTAATAATTTGAATATATAAACAATGAGATAATGGGATAAATACATAAATAAATTTTCTGTTGTAATCACTTTTACCCACTGAAGAAGGCCAAGGCCGTTAGAATTTGAGTTTGCGTAACAAGGGTTTGGAGCAGTATTCCCATTGAACTAAAACAAAGATTTTATATTACAAGAATTAAGAATATATTACAAATTATTTTTTTCTTTTCCAATGATATAAGTTGTATTCAAATCAATGGAACAAAGATGCGTTCATTTATACCATTCTCATGATTATACGAAATCGTATAGTCAATTGTTTCGCAAATTGATGTATAAAATACAATACAAAACTGGAACAGGCATATATTGTTTTATAAGATTCACAATGGAAGTGAATGGCAACTAATCACTATATCTTGATGTATTAATCAAGTCTGTTTTTGTTATTAGACACAATGCCACACAATGAGTTACTTATGCTCATCTCACCACGAGTATCGAAAACCGGTTTTTAACGGACTTCAAATTGCCATTGAGCTACGGAGAGACTTACACTAATAAAGAAATGAAAGAAACGATTTCTACAGACATCTGTATAAGAACACTGATTTTCAATAGTAAGTTAACTTTTATTTACGTGACTCATCGTATATAATAAGAAGTCCATATAATTTGACACGAAAGATTTATATCATTGTGTCTGATGACGAGAACAAAGACAGACTAGAAGTAAACACAGAATTTCTAGTAATTCACACAAACTCAATAAATACGAACATTACTAAAGGACTACCTTACAAACTAAATAAATACGAGCATTACTAAAGGACTATCTTACAAACTAAATAAATACGAGCATTACTAAATAACTATCTTACAAACTAAATAAATACGAGCATTACTAAAGAACTATCTTACAAACTAAATAAATACGAGCATTACTAAAAGACTACCTTACAAACTAAATAAATAAATACGAGCATTACTAAAAGACTACCTTACAAACTAAATAAATACGAGCATTACTAAAGGACTACCTTACAAACTCAATAAATACAGGCATTACTAAAGACTACCTCACAAACTAAATAAATACAGGCATTACTAAAGACTACCTTACAAACTAAATAAATACAGGCATTACTAAAGGACTACCTTACAAACTAAATAAATACGAGCATTACTAAAAGAATACCTCACAAACTAAATAAATACGAGCATTACTAAAAGACTACCTTACAAACTAAATAAATACGAGCATTACTAAAGGACTACCTTACAAACTAAATAAATACGAGCATTACTAAAGGACTATCTTACAAACTAAATAAATACGAGCATTACTAAATAACTATCTTACAAACTAAATAAATACGAGCATTACTAAAGAACTATCTTACAAACTAAATAAATACGAGCATTACTAAAAGACTACCTTACAAACTAAATAAATAAATACGAGCATTACTAAAAGACTACCTTACAAACTAAATAAATACGAGCATTACTAAAGGACTACCTTACAAACTCAATAAATACGAGCATTACTAAAAGACTACCTCACAAACTAAATAAATACGAGCATTACTAAAAGACTACCTTACAAACTAAATAAATACGAGCATTACTAAAGGACTACCTTACAAACTAAATAAATACGAGCATTACTAAAAGAATACCTTACAAACTCAATAAATACGAGCATTACTAAAAGAATACCTTACAAACTCAATAAATACGAGCATTACTAAAGAACTATCTTACAAACACAATAATTACGAGCAATAAGGAATAAGTTCTAACTCAGAAAACTTGACCTTGAAAGATTTTACTTGTTTCTAGTTAACTGTAAAACTACACAATGGGCTGTTTATGCTCTGCCTACCAAGAGTATCGATTGTTTGTTTTCTTTTTGAATTTCATGCAAAGCTACAGGAAAGTTATCTGGAATTAACCGTAACATTATAACGCTCCCACGGCTGAAATGGCGAGCATGTTTGGTGTGACAGGGATTCGAACTCGTGACCCTTAGATTACGAGTCGAATGTCTTAACTCAACTAGCCATGCCGGGCCTACCTCGAACGAAACGTTTACATTAGAGAAAGGATTAAGGCACTTAACTGGTTATTCTGAAAATGTTAATCCTTATAATTTATCCGTACTTTTTCCATACTGTTTTTAATACATTATGCATATATATATGTTCTTGGATATAACTGACTTGTTCAACATCTTTTGTTTTAGTTTATGTTGTTCCTACTATTTTATTTTCAGAAAGAAACATTTTTTCAGCAATATAAACAGTCTGGATTCTAATTAACCATTTTTTGGTACTCCTTCTGATGGAAAAAAAAAAGGTAAATAAAGTTACCAGTTCTTGTCCAAAACCAAATAATGTTTACTTCTCGCTGTATTTGCAGCTGTGATAAGCGCTCAATAAAAGAAATAAAATGGCGAAATGAAGAAATATTTCGCTCCGGCCACGTGGAACTAACGATCCATTCAAACGTTCTGAAAAGAGACAAACGAGTCATAATACCAGTTTTCCTCATATGTTCGATACGTGTGTCAAATACACTTTTTCTTAGTCGCTGCTTCTCGCACTGTTGGCCCGGCATGATCAGGCGGTTAAGGCACTCGACTTCTCATGTGAGGGTCGCGGGTTCAAATCCTCGTCGCACCAAATATGCTCACCCTTTCAAGGGGGAGGTGTTATTTTGTGACAGTCAATCCTACTATTCGTTGTTAAAAGAGCATCCCAAGAGTTGGCGATAGGTGACTGTGGCTAGCTGTCTTCTCTCTAGTCTTACACTTATAATTAAGGGACGGCTAGCGCAGATAGCCCTGGTGTAGCTTTGCGCGAAATTCAAAACAAACCAATCTCACAGTGTTAATCCTGAGTATAAGTCTAGAGATATAGGTTGTTCAATCTTTTTAAGGCGTTCAGAGCCTAAATATATTTTACACCCAAACACGTTTAAAATCTAAACACGGCGATTATTCAAACATGTTTAGACTTTCAAAGTGGTGAACATCTAAATGTTTAAACTCTAGACTTTAAACAAATTGAAAATCTAGGTATATTTAAACTTTAAGCTCACTTATTATCTAAACTTATTTGGACTCTGAATGCCGAAATAGATATTTACGTTTTAGTACGTGCGATCAATTATGGTTAAAGATACCGTGTTTACGCAATCGTTCATACAGTTAGTTGGCTTACATTAATTGTTGATTAGTAATTCCTTATTGATTATATATTAATTATTAACCTGTTCAGTGCCGTAGACGAGATAATACGTTCAAGCCGATCGGTAACACAGTGCCATTGATCAGTTAATTCGTTTTCAATAATACCTAACTGCAACGCTAGATGTCAGCACCATATATGCATTTGACCTACTTACAAATTGTTTCACTTTCGGTCCAAAATGGCGTCACGAAAAAAGTTACAAAATGAAGAAGCATTATAGTTGTATTTTGAACTTGGTTCGGAGTTGCCGTAGCAGTTGAAATACTTGGCAGTCAACAGGTTAACTGTATCCCAGTGTAACCGTAAACCAACTAACCATTTGAAATCTTAAGAAGGGTATGCAAGTGCTGTTCACTTTTACACTTGGCTGGCTACGTGTAGTATCAGTAAAGTGGGTTTAGAAGACATCTTGTATCTTTCTTTTCATCGTGTGAGATTTATATCGATATTTCAGTATTATTCTAGCTTACTGTTTGTTCTTCACTGGCACGATGGACTGTTGCAGGTAGATCGGTATTAACGACTTTTGTTGTCTATTATGCTGCTAAGTTTTAACTTTTGTCTATTTTTGTTTTACATTGTAATGGTATCCACGTTATCAAAGGGCACTGTAAAAGGTTTTCTCCTCTCCATTAGTCTTTAGTGGCTAGTATGTACTACCTGGGAACGTGTTGTGTTTTAACATGTGAGCACACTTTAATTTTATGTTCTTACATATTCTTATATATTTCAGAGAAAGACCTATAGTATAGGAAAGTATGGCTGTATGTTTATTGTTGATTATTCTTGGAATTAATTTATTGTTTATCAAGTGATCGGTGTGTCTACTGTTAATCAGTGTCCAAGTGATGTGATTTTATTACATCTTCTTTGATACAAACTTTCTTTTTTCTGAAAACTAGGTAATCTATGACACCTGTCTTACACTGTTGGGGTGATTTGATTTAATGTTATATTTACTCATATCTGTAAGTTTCCTGTAAACGTCTGTGGTCTACGAGTCGTGTCCTGATAACCACCACAACAAAGAATAAGAACGTGTTATATTTTTCAATTATCGTTGTGATCTCAGATTTGTTGATTATACCACTTGTTATTTGTTATGTTTGTAGAGTAACACTTTATCCTTTTGAAGAAGATCAGTCAACGACACCATTACTGAAATCAGTCAGAATCTCTAAATTCTACGTTTTACGAATTAATCCCAACTAGGGCATAATAAGGGTTTGGTTTGTTTTCAATTTTACGCAAAGTTACACGAGAGCTAACTGAGGTAGCCGTCCATAATTAAACAGTGTAAGACTAGAGGGAAGGCAGCTTGTCATCACCACCCACAGCCATCTCTTGGGCTACTCTTTTACTAACGAATAGTGGGATCGACCATCACTTATAACGCCCTCACGGCTGAAAGGGTGAGCATGTTTGGTGTGACAGGGATTCGAATCCGCGACTCTCGGATTATGAGTCGAGTGCCTTAACCACTTGGCCATGCCGGGCCACAAGATACAGAAGAATAGTCACTTCAAGAACAGTTTGTGTGTGTGTGTGTGTGTGTGTGTTTTTCTTATTGCAAAGCTACATCGGGCTATCTGCTGAGCCCACCGAGTGAAATTGAACCCCTGATTTTAGCAATGTAAATCCGTAGACATACCGCTGTACTAGCGGGGGGGGGCCTCAAGAAGAGTTAAAAGATAAACATATAGTTTATTTTTTATAATATTTGTTCATTGATCATTATCGTGTTGTAGCTTTAAAATATATAACTGTAATTCTTTTTTGGTTTACATGAGTAAGTGGCCTGCAAATATAATATAGATAAAATAAAGGTAATAAATAACTTTTGGTTCACCAAACTTGCTGCAATTTTTAATATGTAATTTTATTATTTTCTGTCCACTTTACCCATCCTTTTTTTTATTGGTCCATATTATTTTCAACATTTCTTAATTACATATTTCAAAAATTCTGCAAGTTCAAGAATTTTGCATATACTTGAATAATTTAGATTGTATATTCGCATAATTTCAAATAAAATCCTTATTAATTGTGGAACTGAACACTGCGTTCGACTAATACCCTGATAATAAACAAATGCTCTGGACAGCAATCAAAAAATGTACTAGTTAATAAGATTATTAAATAAAACAGCTACAGAATACTACAGACTTCACTCAGTCCGTCCGTCTCTCAGTACCAACAGCTGGAGAAAACAACAAACTTTACTCCGTACGAGTACCTCTTAGTACGTACAACTTCAAAATATTACAAACCTTTACTGATCGAACAACCTCTTAGTACCAAGACTACAGACTTTAGCCGGTCAGACCACTTACCTGTACCAACAGCTATATTAAACTATAGATTTCACTCAGTCTGAACATCTCTTAGTACCTAAAACTTCAGAATATTACAAAACTTCCAATTTTTCTACCACTTCTTACGACAAACAGCTAACTACGGAATATAAAGAACTACCTATTCTGACGTCCTCTTACGTACAAAATGTAAAAGTGATAGGCTAGAGAGAAGGCAACTAGTTAACGACATTCATCGTCAACTCTTAGGCTACTCCTTAATAACAAAGTGGGATTGACCATCATGTGAGAACGATCCCACTGTAAACATGTTCGGTAACTGGATATGAACCCACGAGCCACAGGTTATGAATTCTCAGTTGCAACTAATACCAAACTTAACTGGTACTGGAAGATTTTTCTGAGGCCTGTCAGTTGTAAACGATACAACTTTGGCAAATAAAGCATTTGCGGTAGCGTTCGAACAACTTGGCCCGGCATGGCCAGGTGGTTAAGGCATTCGGCTCGTAATCTGATGGTTGCGGGTTCGAATCCCCGTCACACCAAACATGCTCGCCCTTTCAGCCGTGGTGGCGTTATAATGTGGCAGTCAATCCCACTATTCGTTGGTAAAAGAGTAGCCCAAGAGTCGGCGATGGGTGGTGATGACAAGCTGCCTTCCCTCTAGTCTTACACTGCTAAATTATGGACGCCTAATGCAGATCGCCGTCGTGTAACTTTGCGCAAAATTTAAACCAAACAAAACCAATTGAACAACTTATGATGCATAAACTTATGTTCATCTTTGATAAATATATTTTCAGAACTATATTCTTTGTGAATGCGATGTTACTATAAAGGTGGAACTCCCAATGTTACTTCAAATGACCAAAACTATAATTTACTGTATCAGAAAGCCTGAAAATTTTGGTTGTTTTTTAACGAAATTACGTTGAGCCATCTGCTGTGTCTACTGCGGGGAATTGAACCTCGGAGTTTAGCGTTGTAAGTCAGCATTAAACTTACTGCTAACATAGCAGGAGACATTCCAAAAAAGCTGTCCTCAAATTTAGAAAATAAAAAAGAACATAATGGCAAACAGTAATAAAGAAATTTCAAAATGAAAACCATATAATACCGAGATATTATTATATTTATGGTGCAGTTTTTTAACCACTGAAAGTTCCATTAGTAACAATACAACATGGACTGACATTCAAGAAAAAAATATAAAAAATGCTGTTTTCTCCATTTTCAAAAAAAAAAAAAAATCACAAAACAGTGAAAAATATGAAAATCGTGTACAAACCGGTATTGGACAGAGCACAGATGGCCCACTGTATAGCTTTGCTTTTAACAATAAACACACAAAAACTAAAGTTTAATAGTCGGTGTAATGTATATAGCAAGGTTTCAACAAACCTGGCATTCGCTTTCTTTCTTCAAGCAGTTTGTTAGTAAATGAAACATTTTTTTGAATTTACACGTGAACAATTGAAAAATAAAAAACTATAAAAAGTTTAGTGACTGCTTCGTTTTGCACTTTTGTTTCGTTAGTCGAGCACTACTAATAAAAAGATAATATTTGTATTCTATAGTCTTTATAGCCTATTTTCACATAAAACATCGTATTTAGAATATGCTTGTAAAATGAATTTTAAAAATGTAAGTTCATTTGAAACTGAATATTCCGCGAGTTATCTCCTTGAAATGGGGTTGTGGGGTCGCAGGTTGCTTGGAGAGGAGACATGTTTTAATTACTTGCACCAAAATATAGTAGTGTGATGTCTGTCAGTCAATCAGTAGCATTAATATGACGATTCATGAGGGATGCTTGACGTTGCAATTTGTATTGTCGTGACGTCGGAAAAATGTGCATATGCCATGAATCACGAGAAAAATTACGCACTCTGTAAGTAAAACACCTTGACATACGAACATAAAAAGCAAGAAACAAAACTATTTGTTACTCTTAATTCTGGTTTTATTTGTTCTTGAAACAGAACACTTTCAAACACCCTGTGCAATATACCAACTTTATACTGGTCAATTCTTGAAAGAATGTTATATTCAAGAATTGTTAACCACAGGAAACTACCCTTGGGGGTTGCTTTTCATGTCTTCACAATCTGTTGTGGTCATTGTGATTTCTGATCGAATCTATTCTATTGAAAAAATGTCTAATCATATGCGGCAAGTCAAGCCATAAAAGTCTGTTGTTTTTCGAAACATTACAGAATTTATTGATTATTACTGTTGACAAGCAAGAATAATTACCATGCTGTTTATGCATGTTGAAAGACATTGACTAAATTAAGGCAGAGTTTTGCGTGTGGGAGATACCATTCTTTAAAGATGTTTAACAATGTCATACATATTTAGACTTGTTTCATAGCGACAGTATTAAAGTTTAATAACATTCAATTTTCTGCTTGCCTCGTGACGTGTATTAAACCACATCTGCATCTGTCACCTGATTGAAACACGAGACTGCCATCGAGCAAAATAAGTTCTAGGCATATATTCATTACTTCTACTAGATAGAAACCAACTCGTACGACTTCAAAAAATTTAACTTCCTATATAAGCTGGGGCAAAACTTACTATATAGATGATATTATGAAGTTAGTATCCTATGGTTATTACAAAATAAAATATAATAAAGATAACTGAAGCCAACAGAATTATTGTTTATTTCAGAGTAAGTAGTTATAAATTAATCTATGTTCTAAATGAAAGACCTCTATAGTCACTTTTGTCTCACCCAATACATATACAAAAGAATTTAAACATTAAGGAAATGAAAACGCTGTGAAGGAAAAGTTCATCCTATTTTTATCTCTGCAGTTAAGAATAATAACATATAAATCAATAATCACCAAACGAGTGCTAAACTTTGAGGTTCGATCCTGGTGAGGGAAACCGCAAAGACAGAGCGGTGTGTGGCTTTGCGCTAAAACAAGTGAACTCGTTAAACGGCTTGTATAGGAAAAGTTAAGACATAAAAAGAACGAACGTTTTTCTTTTTTTGTGCAATACTTAAATGAATCACTTGCGTGATGTTACGTAACGTTAAATATATTTCATTAATCAAGATTTGAGCTCAAATAACTTGAAATAATTATTGGTACTGGTGAATAACACGCATAATAACTATTGTTTTTATTATGGGTGTATCGCGTGTTGGGCTGTGATCGAAAAACCAGGGGCTTAAAAAGTGACGAAATTAGAACTCTGAGCTTACGTGCATGAACTCATTATAAAAGTGACATTCAATCCCAATATACAATTTAAAGAATCCTTGCAGCAGTGGATGTTGTTGGACGTCTTTCCCCTAGTCAGTAGTTGAAAAGTAGAACTATATCCGGACCCTAGAGATCACTGACGTGACCATTTAGTTCACGTTGAACAACTCCCATTTTAACTTGCTCTCATTACATCTCGATATACACGATAAATTATATAACTTTAATTCACAAGATTCTTTTCAGAATATACAGTGTTTATATTTAGTTTCATTAAGATCGTATAATTACTATGGTTAGAAATCCGCGTCACACTCAATTCTTGTATATTTTAAAACTCAGCGTTAAATTACAATTTAGTGAAAATAAACAGTAGTTAATACGATTCCTTTCTTAGTTCACTCAGTAGCCAAGTATCTCATTATCTTTAGAGAAAAATTAGTCTAACGTTCAAACTGAAACAAGGGAGTATTTGCATTTTAACTAGACATGAAAGTTAATTCTTTGATTCTACCTTACATCACCCATATTTTGTCAAATTTGAGCCTTTAAGCTTTTTGAAACATTTCAGTACGTTTATATTTAACCTTAAAATTGCGAATCGTTTGAACAAAAACTGCATTATTTTGGTGGTCTTGCAGAAACAAAGAAATTTATTTTGTTTCCTTTGTATTAATATACAATGTTCGTTGATATCGATAACAACGTTGTTATATATAAGCTGTCTTCAGTGTTGTGTGTATCTTTTATATAGATGAGCAGTGTTATAGGCAAGATGTGTTCAGTGTTGCGTGAATCTTTTATATAGATGAGCAGTGTTGTAGACAAGCTATGTTTAATGTTGTGTGTATCTTTCATATAAATGTATAGTGCTGTAAACAAGCTATATTCACAACACTGAAGAGTGTTATAGTCATGGTTGAATGTTGTGTCAGTTAAAGAATTTTACTTATACTTCTTTATAGTATAAATATATATATTGTGTTGTTGTTAGGCTTAGGATTCTTCTACAGTAGGTGTCTATGACTTGCTGGCGATAAATTCGAAGACACCCCTTCCACTTGTTTTTAAAATAATATATGTATTCGAACTAGTTAACCGTATGTACATCAAATTATTACACTACAAAGATTATAAAGATTATATGTATCTCTTCTTCTCAAAAGTACACTTAAGCCTATTCAATTACATTAGAAGTTCAGTTGGCAAGCAAAACTACTTTTCCCTATTTCTATTGCACTAGTAACTGTATAATTCACTTTCAATTTTAGAGCGAGTTACCGTAGTTAACTGTGTACTGCTCTCCTAGTTATCATCAGGTCTTCTTTCTTCAAAATATCTTCTGTTCATTTTTCAAAGTGCTCTCAGGATGATTCAATTACTTTAAAACCACGCTCTGACGGAATAAATTATTATTTTTTTTCTACTGTTAATCTAACATATTAAGTGTTAGGCCTATCACTTCTACCGTCGAACTTTTCCTCGGTCATTACTTTGTCTGTCTGTTGTTTCCCCACTCATCTAATATTGTTTATATGTTTATTACTAAATCATCTATCGGCTATATTTTCAGAACTTACAATAATCGTCTGTTTTTAACTCTGTTATAATACAAAAGAAACTAAACAATCATAAAACATTCATTCACGAAATAAATTAAATAATAATAATATCTACACTAAATAGTTTTCTATATCATGACATGACAATGAACAAAAGTTTTACAAATTATGAAGTTTAAAATGAAATAGGGATTCAACTTCAAAACGTGATCAGACAGGAATTGAAACCACAATAAAAAATATATAACATTTAATCGCTGTTTTGGCAGCTTAATATACTTATCTGTAGGTTAAAGTAAAAATTACATTAAATTTTATAAACTTGTGAATGTGATGTTAATTCTTGTAAAAGTTATGGCAATAAGAGATATGGTTATACTAAAAATTCACAAATGTTCTGCCGATTCCATGGACATAAAACTGAACAAATAGATAGGAAAAAGAAATAAAAAATTTTAACGAAAAACAGGGATCCTTACTACTTCGATTGGTAAATTTAGACTGTTTCATATAGTTATACGGATTACAATGCCATTAAAAACAGAGACTGAAAATCGTTGTAAAAAATCTATCCAACTAGTATTACTTTACTTGTTTGTGTACTTTTTAATGCAGCAATGTTTCTTACTTTCTGTTGTAGTTTTTATTTTTCACTATTTATTTTATTATAAAGTTTCTTAAAGAGTGCATAACATTACTTTAAATAGAGTTAAATAGTTATGGATAAATAAACAGTGTTTGTATTGTGATGTTTCATATATAGATCTTTATCTAGCCTCTTGGAGATACCCAAGAATTAGATGTACAATAATAGCATTGCAACACATTATATTCGCCATACCCATTATCGACGACGCGTTTCGCTCTTCAGGTCAGTATAGATTATGGGTATGGCAAATAAAGTGATAACGCTGCTACAACTATATGATTTCTTAATAACTGAAAATTCAGTAAAAAAAAAAAAAAAGGTTAGAAAAAAAGAACTCCAACAAGGATCGAGAGCCAGTGAATCCGATAAATTTCGCATGGTACTGAAGGTGCAACTCATGTGTTTGTTGTCTTTGACTGTCGCTGGCTTCTTAAATTCTCCCTAAATTATTTGGAGTACAAAAAAAACAAACAAACAGCAGTAACTATTTGTTTTAATATTTCCAAATATCTCCAGTCGACACAAAGTTTTGAAACGTGACAATGATGTAGTATTGTAATAAAACTTGTAAGGAAAGATAAGCTTTTCAATTTAACGAATTTTAGAATTTTCTTTAGAGCGTTTTATAACACCCTTTAGTCAGTTCTCTTCTTGTGATTAGTTTCTTATCTTCTAAAACATTCTTATAGCGTAAGTTCTGAGGGAGATATTTTCGCTCATTAAGTAAAACGGGTTTTATTCTTTACTGTTGTCACATTGTATAATAAAAGCAGTTAACAGTTTGCAACTAATGTAATCATGCTGCCTCACACAGACTTAGCACACTTGTAGTGATGTATTACTCTTCGTGTCATGAATAGATTGTAATTACCGGAGTCTTATATAAAACGACAATTTCTAAACGCTTTCCTCTTTAAAGATCGAAAAATCTAACGTTATAAACTACACTGGTTGCATGTTAACATCTAAATTATTCAATTAATTTAACTAAACCAAACGTTTACATCAATGTAAGGTCAACATTTTTAAGAAAGTATGACATTCACCATTCACTACTTAATATTGTTAACTGATCTTACACATTACTTGTACACATAACATGGCCCCCAGTGACACAGCGATGTGTCTACGGACTTACTACGCTAGAAATCAGGTTTTGATACCCGTGGTGAGTAAACCACAAGTAGTCCATTGTGTAGCTTTGTGCTTAATTACAAACAAATAAATAAAATTAAAACATGTTATTACGGGTCTGAAACGCTCCTTTGAAATATTTAAAAAAAGATCCCGGGATGTAAAATTTTGAAAACATGAGTTATATTGTCATTTAACTATATATTTTTGTGATTCATTTTTATGTAACAAGTTATTAAATTTTTCTTTTAATCATTTTCATTAAAAATAATTTTTTGGATAATAAATACAGTCACAAGAATTAATTTTGCATTATCGGATGAATACATAAATGTAGAATTACCTTAAACCATCCGCCTACCAACTGGCCAAGACTTGTAAAAATATTGGGATTACAACACGAAAGTATCATTATGAAGATGTCGAACTAAAAAATTAATACATTCTAATCCTTAAAGATTTTAATCTTTAGGTGGTTTGTTATATAAAATCAAATTTTTATACTCACTTTCTTATAAAGGTTGACATAAATTAATTTATAGTTAATATTATAATTATATTTCATTTGTGATCAGTGAAGTTAGCTTACATTTGATCACAAATTTTTAGTAATTAATTTCCACATGGTATTGCTCTCCTCTGGAATAGCTTTGGGTTGCCGAGGACTTTATTACGTTTCGTAAGTGATTGACACGACCGATGAATAAAAACTATTTTCTGCAAACTATTTCCGTTGAATATTTAAATATGTGCATGTAAGCAGAGGTGACTAATTTTAATGAAAGGTAGGAAGGAAAAATCCTAGTCAATCTATCATAGTTGTTTTAATAAAATAATATGGTATTTACACTATATAAGGCGCCTGTGCGTAAAAGGTTTCAAAGTTGAATAATATTAACACTGCACTACGAGCTTAAATTGTGAACAAATTCAAAATTTTTGAATAAAATAGCGCATATAACATACATTAAAATACAATAAATTTATTACCAAAATCTTTAAAAAAAACTCGTTTTTTACAAACATATAACATAGAATAGAGGCACAGAATTAACTTCGAATACAAATAGCTCATAATTAATTGAGGACAATCATCTGTTCAGTTTCTCAAGTGTCAGACTTGGGATCGTTAAAGTGGATACTGTGTCTTGAAATGAGTGACGTATAAGTAAAATATATTGAAAATTTAAGAAGCAAATAATTGTTGTTTGCATACTACAGATATAACACTACACTGCCTACGTTTCTGGCTTATGGCATTTTGTTATCACTACGATATGTTATTTTTTTTTATATAGAAAACGTGTTTCCATAAATTTTAGGACCTCCTGTCCTTGACTGTGATAGGTCATCCTAAGACTATTTTACCATTCAAATCTCCCATTTAAGGCCATGATATTAATTGAGAGTCTCTTTACTGGAACCAGGTGAGGCCTATGACTGGTTTGCCAAGTTATTGATCGAATGATCCAGTGTTCGAGAGACGTGATGCCACTGCTAAGCTCCGCACTTTCAGCTCTAGGAGCGTCATAAAAATAACAGTTAACCCCAATATTTGGTTCAATGAGCCAGATATAGCTCTTGTGGCAGTGTATGCTTCTGTCTCAGGTCAACTGATAACAATTTAGTAGGGCTGTAACTAAACCATAGAGGTCTCTGGTCTGGTCGTTTAGCCCACGTGGGCTTGAAATGTCGCTAATGTTGAAAAGTACAGTTTCGGATGTAAAAGAATCAATTAAGACCTACTCTTCAAAAATAACTAAATTTAATTAAACGTTTTCTTCAAACTTTTATAACTGCTTTTCACTGAATGAGCCCCCTACCCTAGTGGCTTAATGGTAAATCTGAGGGCTTATACTATTAATAATCGAGTTTCGATTTTATTTTAATGTATAACTTGTAAGTGCTAAATTAAAGTCACGTTGATAAAGATATAACATTGTGACTTCTATTTATTATGCTCGACTAAATGTTTTACAATCAGGTATTTAACGTTTAAGAAACTATTTTATTCATGTTAACTTGGTATTTACATTCTAAGTGTTCCTTAAGAGCTATTTCGTTGAAGTTAGGTCACTGTAACCAACTTTTCGTTTGATTTGTTAAGTGTGAATAATTTATATATTACAAAGTTTTAAAAATACGAAAAATAGATAAATGTCATGTTAACTCATTATGCTCATTGTGTCATTTGAAAGTTATAATGTTGAAGTTAGGTTACTGAGACTCGATCTTGGTTTATTAAGCGTATATAATCTTCAAATTAAAAAGCCTTATATGACCGATAACTTGAATCTTTATGTAAATTTCATTAAAACTAAGTGTTTTATAGAACATACAGTATATATTTTGGCTTCCAGTGAGTTATATAAGTGCAAATGCTAAAATGGATATGACTGCTTCCATCCCCATTAATGAGGCCCGACATGGCCAGGTCTAAAATAGGTATGACTGCTTCCATCCACATTAATGAGGCCCGACATGGCCAGGTGGTTAAAGCACTCAAATCGCAATCCGAAGGTCGCGGGTTCGAATCTACTTCACATCAAACAAGCTCGCCCCTTCAGCTGTGAGGGCGTTATAATGTGACGGTAAATCCCACTATTCGTTGGTAAAAGAGTAACCCAAGAGTTGGCGGTGGGTAGTGATGACTAGCTGTCTGTCCTCTAGTCTTACACTGCAAAATTAGGGACAGCTAGCGCAGATAGCCCTCGTGTAGCTTTGCGCGAAATTCAAACAAATAAACAAATCCACATTGATATATGTGATCACCAGTCAGGAATGCATGGTCATCTTTCGGTCAATGTCTATAATTAAAGAATACTTTTTCGCTTTTTCTCGGGCAGAGTATGGCCTAGTGATAAGCATGTCGAGACTTTGAATCCGAATGTTCATGCTTTACCGCACCCCGAAAATACGCTCCGCACTATGTGATCGTGGGAGCGCTTCAAGGGTGATGTCAAAATTCCACTATTCAGTCAGACAAGAGTAGCTTGAGAGTTATTGGTGGGTGTTGTTGACTAGCTGCTATACCTGGTTTAGTTTATTTTGAAATTCGTGCAAGGATACTCCAAGGCTACCGGCGTTAGCCGTCCCAAATTTAGCAATGTAAGATTAGAGGAAAGGCAGCTAGTCATCATCTCCAGCGCTAACTCTTGGACTACTCTTTTACCAACGAATAATGGGATTGACCGTCACGTTATAACGCCCCCGCGGCTGAAAGGGCGAGCATGTTTGATGTGACGAGGATTCGAGCCCTCGACTCTGAGATTATGAGTCAAGTACCTTAACCACCTGGCCAGCCATACCTGTAGATTATCAAATCAAAATTAGAAACGGCTATGATTGATAACCTTGCGAGAAGAGAACAAACTTTTTAACGTTCGCAAGTGGGAATCTTCAGAGTTATTTTTCTAGCACAAAATCGTGTGAACTTTATAATAAAATAAAAAATACTTAGGATATTGTTTCTTGTTCTAAACGGACGTAACAAAATTGCTTGGTAAGAATAGCAGGTTTAATTTTGTCTTTACATATATATGAAGTAATAAGCTTTTTTTCCATTCTTCAATACACTGGTGAACCGTTTCCCAAACGCTGTGAAACAGTCACAGCCATTTTGTGTCTGAATATTACAGATAATTTATATTTTCAGTCATATCACATAAACTGGTGATTAAGTGAAAGACTTGTCATCTATCTTCATTACGTATTAAATCCCTCAAGTGAAAAGCTAATGATTCATGTGTTCTCATCACTAATTTCTGTTGTCTGACTTGTAAATAGTATAGATGTATCAAAAAAGGTCAGCAATAAATTGAAAATTGAGATAATATCATAGGTTTCAGCCATTTACTGAAAACGTATCATTTCTCATTTTACGCTTCATTAGGATATCAGATATCAGGACGTAACGAAACTCATTTTAGTCCATGGAGTAAGTTTGTTTGTTTATTTCTAAATTTCGCGCAAAGATACACAAGGACTATCTGCGCTAGCAGTTCCTAATCTAGTAGTGAAAGACTAGAGGGAAGGCAGCTAGTCATCACCACCTACCACCAACTCTTGTACTAATAAAGTGGGATTAACTGTCAATTTATAACGCCCCCACGGCTGAAAGGGTGTTTGGTGTGAGGGGGATTCGAATCCGTGACCCTCAGATTTCACGTTGCGCACCCTAATCACCTGGCCATGCCATGAAGAAAGCTTAGTGCAATGTAAGAAGTATGAAGAGGGTGATATTTATAAAGTAATATAATATTTAATTACAGAAATATGTTACGTTAGAAGAAAATGGAGAAATGTTTTTTTTTTTAATCTACTGTTAATAACGTATCTTGTTTATTTTATTCTATTGAAATATAAAAGAAAATATATTTTTTTTACAGTTTCAATCGACCAATAACTATTCGTTACCGTATTTCCAAAGGAAGAAATCGTTAGCTCACATCACGTCACCTCATAACGGTTTATTGTTTTTATTTTGTCGATATTCGTAACTCGTGTCTGGTATCTAAAAGTGTCCATAGATTTCTCAGAAGATAAATCGATAGGCCTATTTCTTTTGTTTTGTTTTTACAGAAACCACAAATTCTTCCTGCAGAAAAATGTTGAATTACCTTGTCCACCTTTTCTGTTTAGCTGGAATATAGATTGTAGTGATAATTTAGGCCTGTGGAGCAAGTATAGTCCGGTACATCTTTTAGCACATCTGTGGTCACCAGTAGAAAAGTACAAATATTGTCTGTTGTTTTTTGTTTGTTTTTCTGCATTTAAAAGTTGTCTATTTTGTTCCTATCACGTATATTGAAACCAGGTTTTTAGCGTTACATGTCTGCAAAACTATCATGTGCCACCGAAAGGCATCAAATTTTGGAACATATCGGGAGCAGGTAAGGATAACCTGAAATCACTATAACTATTTATGTACAGGGTGGCCCGTAAGTCCATACCGATCCATATATCTTATGTATCCAGTGTATCTGTGTGCTGTCCCTCATTCTCGCTGCATAATATTATGCGATGATTATGTCACAATACACTCTTTAAGTGTAAATGGGCTTACATCACCCATATTTCTCTGAAAAAAAGAAACAAATTCATAATTAATGCGTAATTGAATATAACATAATAACATATGGATGGATAGGAACTTACAGGCCACCCTGTATGTAGCTTTACTGATTTGTTTTAAGCCTATTGCTTTGTTACAGAAGGATCAGAGTAGCTGTCGCATTTATTTGATTTCTTTGTAATTAATCTCCGATGAGGAGTATAATGTAATTTGCCAATTACGTCAAATCAGCTAGTAATAATACTTGTCAAATCGCCAACACTTTAAAAGTAACAATTATGGCTTACAATTACACGGATTTATATACCCACTCAATTCTGTATAAAATAACTTGTGAATATTATATTAATAGTCTTTCTAAATGAAGGTAAAGTAACATAAGTAAGAGGTGGTTAGATCGTTTAAAGACATCGTTGAAAAGCACATTGTAATAATGACTGTTCTCGGAAATGTTCCTAGATATTGATCATTGAAATCATTCTCGTCCTCTGAATACTTGTCACATTAAACGAACTGATTGTTTTTGACAGTTATGAAAGAATATTAACTTTAAAGATTGTAAAATGTTTTATCTCTATTAGGCTTCTGAGAAAAACAAAAACAAACTAGATACTACTGCAACTCTTCCCGAGACCCTGTTTAAAGTTATACCGACGCAGAAAAAAATGGGTTGAAATTTTTGAATCCAAAACAGCTTTATTGATCCGTCATATAAAATGGGTTCTTACGTTCAACAGTATCAAATTTCTAGATACACTTTGCAATTTTATTTTTAAATCCTTGAATGAGTGTGCTATTTTCAATGGATTTGAAAAAAGCAGAACCTAAATTTATTTTTGTCAGGTCGAAGAATTTTTTTTAACACAATAATCCCATGGTCGTTTTTTCACAACTTACCCAAGGTACTATATTTTGATATTAATCAAGTACTGATTATTTCATTTGTACACACAAATGTGGAAAGTGTAAGCATAGGAATAAGTAAAACGTGTAACACCAAAACGTATAACACCACCCTATTGAAATAAATACTTCTGTTTTTTTAACTTAACTGCCAGGTATGGCCGGGGATTTAAGGCACTCGATTCGTAATCCGACGGTTGCCGATTCGAATCCCCGTCACACCAAACATGCTCGCCCTTTCAGTCGTGGGGGCGTTATAATGTGTCGGTCAATTCCACTATTCGTTGGCGGTGGGTGGTGATGACTAGCTACCTTCCCTCTAATCTTACACTGCTAAATTAGGGACGGCTAGCGCAGATAGCCCTCGTGTAGCTTTGCGCGAAATTCAGAAACAAACTATTTAAATTCATACACATATTAATTTGGTTAGGAATAATCTTTAGAATATTAAAAATAGTTGAGAATGGAAAAAGAGAATAAGACTTATTTCTTCACTGGCTTGCAAGTCTCACTCACCTCTAAATAAAATTTCATTCCTAGAATTATTCACTAATATAAAAGTTATAAATTTTTCTTCCTTTATTTTTTGTTTCACTGATACTATATTTATTGTGATGAATCGTTTTTCACTGGTACTATATTTATTGTGATGAATCGTGTTTCACAGGTACTATATTTATTGTGATGACCAAAGTAATCCGCTTATTTTTTGATATTGCTGAGAAAATAAATGCAACTTGCAAGAATAACGACTAGAATATTGTTATATTTTACTTAGTTACATCTAGTACGTATTAATTAAATGAAATTAAGTATTATATATCACGAACATTCGCTCTGTTTACAATAGAATGCTCTGTTTTTTCCTGTTTTAAGAACACAGGACTTCTATAAAAACTATATAAATAGTTGTTTTGAAAAACGTCTTACTTCTGCAACATTTCAAAATACATTAAATGTCTAAGGTAAAAATAATTTTAAAATAGTTTGTTTTGTGAAGACGTGCCTTTTCCCAAGCGGTCGAGCAGTAAATGTGTTTGCTTGAAACGCTAAAAATAGGGTATCTATACTTACGGTGGGCAAAGTACAGACGTTCCGTAGCTTAGGTTTGTGTTTAGCAATTAAGCGACCAACTAAAGACGTCTGATTTGGTTCAATAATTATCTTAATGCTAAATGTGAACATATTGTATGTTATAGGTACAACTAATTTGGCAGAAAACATAACAAAGTCTCTTCATTACTAGCTAGAGACATACGAAGCCTAATGGTCAGAGAACGAAGCTATAGTTGGAAAAGATTACGATTCTCGTATGAAGGATACACGTTGAGCAAGATTTAACTTTCAGCTCTTAAGATAATAACCACGAGTTTGTTAACTGACCAATCTCTTTTTTGTTAGAAGTCCTAAATGGTTTGCTTTGGTTTGTTTTGAATTCCACACAAAGCTACACGAGAGCTATCTGCGCTAGCCGTCCCTAATTTAGCAGTGTATGACTAGAGGAAAGACAGATAGTCATCACTACCCACCGCCAACTCTTGGGCTACTCTTTTACCAACGAACAGTGGGACTGACCGTTACATTATAACGCCTCCACGGCTGAAAGGGCGAGCATGTTTGGTGTAACGAGAATTCAAACCCTCGACCCTTGGATTACGAGTAGAGTGCCTTAAGCACCTGGCCATGCCGGTCCCAGTTCTAAATGAGGAAATTCGTGTGTGTGAAGTTTGGGTTCCGCCTCGAACCGTTTAGCCTACATGTCGGTAAGATGGAAAATTACAAATATTCTTGCAGTCTTCATGGAAAGGAAAATAGAGCAACAAAACATGTTGAGTATATAACTAAATATAATAAGATATCATGATTTCCTACCCATATTAATTAATTAATTACTGTAAGTCTATGACATTCCAACAAATACTGCCTGTAACCAGGGGTGTGAGAGGTGGGTTTTTTTTACCCAAAAGACAACTGGAATTTTTCATATGTTAACAAAATACCAATGACTCCTTCAACAGCTCCTGACTGTTGAAGTGAGAGTGAGAGAAAAAGAGCTGTCTGAGGCCTCTTCAGAAAGAAAATTATAGTAGCTTATGAGTCTGGTAAGGAATTTAAAAAGATCCCAAAAGATTTTGAAATCAACCATTCCACTGTCCGGAAAATAGTCAACAAGTGGAGGGCTTGCAAAACAACTGCCGACATGCCCAGGTCTGGTCGTCCAAGCAAGTTCACCCCGAGAGCAGATCGCAAGATGCTACAAGAAGTCTCCAAACACCTTAACATGCAGGCTCTGGCTACTGTTGATGTGAAAGTGCATGCCTCTACAATCACAAAGAGACTGCACAAGTTTAACTTGCATGGGAGGTGTGCAAGGAGGAAACCTTTGCTCTCTAAGAGAAACATCAAGAACAGACTGAAGTTTGCCAGAGAAAATATAGACAAAGACCAGGACTTCTGGAATAATGTTCTTTAAACAGATGAGTCCAAAATTGAATTATTTGTACACCAGAACAGAGTACATGTTTGGCGTAAACCAAATACAGCATTCCAGGAA